>NC_027756.1:558890-619777 GCF_000695525.1 Brassica oleracea var. oleracea
TCCTTACCGTGAACCGATTCCAGCTACTTGATGCTGGCGTGTGCTAACTTAAGCTTTAGGTTAAGATGTACCCTTGTGCCTCCTCATGTATATAAGAGGCTAGCGATGTATTAGGGTTTGGTAAGTTGAATGAAATATTGATGTTACAGTTTCATCTTTTTCCATTCTTGTGTGTTTCACATGGTATCAGAGCTCAGTTAGTAGATCCATGGCTGAAACTCAAGAATCTCTTTCAACTCTCAGTATTACACAATGTGTTACTCTGAAACTATTACAAACTATCTCTTGTGGAAAACTCAGTTCGAGTCATTCCTCTGTAGTCAGTCTCTTCTCGGGTTCATTAACGGGTCCTCTCCTCGACCATCACCAACGGTGTCTGTCAGAAACGGTGATGAAGTTACAGAGGAAGCAAACCCCAAGTTTGTCAAATGGCTCCACAAAGACCAACTGGTTATGGCTTGGCTATTTGGTTCTCTTACGGAAGAAGCTCTCTGGTCTGTTTATGGGCTCCAGTCAGCTCAGGAAGTGTGGTTCAGTCTTGGGAAGAAGTACAATCGGGTGTCTGCTACGTGCAAGCTCGACCTTCAGAGAAAACTCCAAGGTATGAAGAAAAATCAGAGATCTATGGCAGAGTATCTCGGTGAAGTTAAGAGTGTTTGTGATCAACTAGACTCTATAGGATGTCCTGTCTCAGATCCAGAGAAGATTTATGCTGGGTTAAGTGGTCTTGGTAAAGAATATGAGTCCATTGTACTGTTATTGAACACTCAATGGACTCAGTTCCTGAAATGAGTTATGAAGATGCAGTTTTTAAGTTGGTGAACTTTGATGAAAAGCTCAAAACTTTCAACCAAGCACCAGAAGTCTCTCCTCATGTGGCGTTCAATACAGACAGAGCGTACTCTCACAGAGGTTGTGGCTATTACAACAACCGTGGTAACCGTGGGAGAGGCTTCTCACACAACGATGGTGCTGGATCATACTCTACTCGTGGTCGTGGTTTCCATCAACAGTTTACAGGCACAAGCTCCAACTCACGCCCTCAGTGTCAGATTTATGGACGTTTTGGTCACACTGCCCCTCGGTGTTACAATCGTTTTGATCAGCACTATCAGTCTCCTGAGACTCTTCACACAACTCTCACGTCTGTCAAGTTGTCTGATCAACAACAGCAAAGTGGTCAGGAATGGTATCCAGACTCTGGCGCCTCTGCACACATTACCAACAATGGATCACAACTGCAATCTTCGGAGCCTTATCTCGGTGATGATCAGGTGATAGTGGGCAATGGAGACTTCCTGCCAATCACTCATGTTGGTTCTGTGAATCTGCAAACTCCAACAGGTATTTTGCCTCTTCAAAATGTCTTAGTTTGTCCGGGTATAACAAAATCTTTGCTCTCTGTCTCGAAGCTCACTTCAGACTATCCTTGTGAGTTGACTTTTGATAATGAGTCTGTGTTTGTTAAGGACAAACTGACAAAGCAGGTTCTAATACAAGGCCACTGGGATAAGGATCTTTATGTGTTGAAGGATGCTCGGTTTCAAGCTTTCTATTCCAACAGGCAGCAAGCAACAAGTATGGGGATTTGGCATCACAGGCTAGGCCATCCTCATATGGACATTCTTCAACAACTCTCAAGAAATAAAGCCATTGTTTTCAATAAGTCCAGTGTGTCGTCTGTCTGTGAGTCTTGTCAGTTAGGGAAGAGTAGTAAGCTCCCCTTTATGTCTTCAGATTTTGTGTCGTCAGGTCCTCTACAAAGAATTCATTGTGATTTGTGGGGACCCAGTCCAGTTGTGTCTACTCAAGGGTTCAAGTACTATGTTATTTTGATTGATAATCATACAAGATTTACTTGGTTCTATCCTCTGCGTCTTAAATCTGAATTCTTCTCAATATTTCTACGCTTTCAACAACTGGTCGAGACACAATTTCAGAGTAAAATCAGAGAGTTTCAGTGTGATGGAGGGGGTGAGTTCATCAGTAACCAGTTCTTGAGTCATCTTGCTGCGTCTGGAATCAAACAACTCATCTCATGTCCCCACACTCCACAGCAAAATGGTCTTACTGAGAGGAAACATCGTCATCTCACAGAGCTCGGCTTAACAATGATGTTTCATGGGAAGGTACCTCAACATCTCTGGGTTGAAGCATTCTTCTCTGCAACGTTTCTGATTAACCTTCTTCCTTCTTCGGTGCTGCAAGACAACAAAAGCCCGTATGAAATGATTCATCAAAAGCCGCCTACCTATACAGCTCTTAGAGTCTTTGGCTGTAAATGTTACCCCTCTCTGCGTCCGTACATGCAAAACAAGTTTGATCCCAAGTCTTTATCTTGTGTATTTCTCGGGTACAATGAGAAATACAAAGGTTATAGATGTTTATATCCACCTACTGGCAAGATTTTCATCAGCAGACATGTCCTCTTTGATGAAAACTCTTTTCCTTTCGGTGACATATACAGTGATCATCACAAAGAAATTTCTTCTCCTTTGATCAATGCCTGGAGAGACGCTTCTCTGCATCGTCAGACCTCAGTAACTCCATCCACTCCTCACGAAGAAGTGATACCACCGAGATGTCGTCCACATATGGAAGTTCAGGATCCAGTTCTTCCGGAACCTGTCGCGCAAGAAGCCATTATACCACCTCCACCTATTCCTTCACCTGTTGTATCTGAGAGTGAGTCAGAGGACAATATCATTGATGATCCTCAGCTTCACGATGAGATCCAACAACCTGTTCATCAGATGACAACACGAGCTCGTGCAGGAATAATAAAACCGAACCCGAAGTATGCTTTGTTTACAGTCAAAGATGTGGATGCTGAGCCAAAGTCTGTCAGGGTCTCTTCCTTGTGTACACAATATTAATGTTGGATTGTGTGTTTTGTTGCTTTCAGACTGTTCAGAAAGAAAGAGAAGACAAGCTTGCTCAGATTCTCAAAGACCGCCTTAACGAATACGTGGTTAACAGAGACGAGTTTATCACCAACGCCGAAGCTGAAATGGTTAGGCTCTCCAAGGCAGCGTATGGTGTGGAGATGTTGAATACAATTGGGTATATATACGTAAGACAAGCATCAAAGGAGCTAGGGAAGAAAGCTCTCCTTCTCGGAGTACCGTTCGTCGCTGAATGGGTTAGGAACAAAGGTCACTACATCAAATCCCAGCTCACTGCTGCAACGGGCGCATTCGCGTTGTTCCAGCTGCAGGAGGAGATGAAGAAGCAGCTAAACGGTGAAGTGAATTATACGGAGGAGGAGCTTGAGGAGTACCTTCAGTCCCATAAGAGAGTGATGGTTGATTCTCTGTGGAAGCTCAACGTTGCTGACATCGAAGCTACTCTTTCCCGTGTTTGTCAGCTGGTTCTTCAAGATTCCGAAGCCAAGAGGGAGGAGCTTCGTGCAAGAGCAAGAGGGCTAAAAACTCTGGGGAAGATCTTCCAGGTTTCATTCATTTCTAATATTTATTCAAATGTGATTTGTGAGGGTTGTAACTTATCGGTTGCCATGCAGAGAGCGAAAACAGCTAGTGAGAGTGAACCTATAGCAAGAACTGAAACTCAAAAACTAAACGAGGATGAAAGGGACTATGATGATGATGCATCTACATCTCCAAAGTCTAATGAAGCGTCTCACTCTACCTATGGTACTCAGGTATCTTCTTCCTCTTAGTAATGGAGGATAATGCATGACTTGCACAACATTTATGCTTGTGTGTTTGGTAGAATTAAACTCTTATTGAGTACATTTTATAAACTCTTTACTTTGTTTTGGCAACCGTTAGGAACAGAAGAGTCCCTACGTGGAGGAACCGAAGCTAGGAGATGAACAGTTCAACTATTACTTCCCAAGACCCGCACCACCACCTGGTGCAGAGAAACACACTTCTTCAACTGGCTATGACTGATTCACGTGAGAATCAGTAAGTGTCTCTTAGTATATATATATATATTTACATACTCAGTCTTAGTATATATTATATTTCCAGTTGTGTGCTGCTATGTAAAAGCTATTCTTTTTTTCCTTTTGTTTTCAATGATTTAATGTGATTTGCCTCTGTTATATTATAAGTGATGTTGAAAGTATATATGATAAAAGCTCTTTTGTGATAATGTGTTGTTATAATTGCGTCAATGTGTTATTAGTACATGATTCAAGAAACTGTTGATCCGGGTTTTGCTAGATCAGTCCTTCATGAACTGGTCGATCAGATAGCCATTACTCATTAGGCACCATGACTCGAGACTCCATCGAAGCCTGCATGCAACAACAACGTTTTTCAAGAACTCATATGTTAAAAGTGTCTTGAATGAATATAGCTTCTTATTAGTCTATCTTCCTCAAAGACTCCAGCTGGTACAGAAGGTTTCGTAATGGCATCTGGGCCGATTGAGAAACATGTTGACAAGCCCGTTAAGCCCAGTGAAGTCTCAATACTAGCCGTTGATACAGTTCTGAGTAAAAGGAAGAACTTGAGCTCTTGTCGTCTTCTATGTACGGAGAAGCCAGCTCAGAGGAGATAAGAGCATCCTATCCTTACCGTGAACCGATTCCAGCTACTTGATGTTGGCGTGTGCTAACTTAAGCTTTAGGTTAAGATGTACCCTTGTGCCTCCTCATGTATATAAGAGGCTAGCGATGTATTAGGGTTTGGTAAGTTGAATGAAATATTGAAGTTACAGTTTCATCTCTTTCCATTCTTGTGTGTTTCACAGCACCAAGGTTTAGCTCCGTAATCTTATGTGGAAAAGCTTCATGGTAATCATTTCCCAACAGGCTACCGGCATTGCTCACAGAACTGTACGTTCGAAGTTGGAATGGCTCTCCTCAGACATCTCTACAACACCTAGAGCAGATCGTCCATCATTAAGAGTGTCTGGCCGGTACATGCTCATCCTCTCTAAGCTGTGTCTTCCTACATAAAATAAAAAAAATAAAAATAACGTGTGTAACTCAACCTATTGGCTATTGGGCACGAAACCTTTATTCAACATATAGCATCATTGGCTTGTCCTTTCCTGCAAAACCCAGTAAGGAAACGGAAGGTTCCCATCCACTATGTAGAGATTATGTAGGCTCAGTGGACTGTAGATTTAAGCCCAGTAAGGAAACAGAAGGTCCCATCCACTTATTGTCATTGTCGGTGACTCAGTGTCGGTGCGGTATCTCGGCTGTTGTGTTCACATAGCAGATTCTTCGACGAGGTTTTTAATTACTCTTGGAACCTTACTAATACATAAGAAAACTATACAAATTAACATTAATACAAGTAATAATATTACACGAAAATCTCTTAGTACAAGTACATTATTATATATTTTCAAACATTAAAATAATTATTCATTTACAACCATCAGATCCATCACGTGAACATTTGCGCCGAGATTTTGGACTCTTTCAAAAGTACAGCTCTATCATTATTATATTTATAAAAATAATCATAATATAATATATATACTAACCAGATCAAAATTTACGGCTGATTTACAAAAATTTAGCCTCTTAAGTTAATAGACAATTAATAAAATGTACTCTATAATAAGTGTGATTAGTGTTCGTTAAACAACAAAGAAAACAAAAAAGACAAAAGCCTGCAGCTACTTAAACTTCTTCTCTTGCCTCTTATCTTCACTCTTCACTACCAAACACTAAACACTCTGGTTCTCGTATTTAAACCATACCTATACATACGCACTCATTTATACATAGTCATGGGAGAAGGAGAAGCAAAAGCTGAGCAAGCAGCCAAAGCAGACCACAAGAATGCTCCCTCCGCTTCTTCCACGCCTGAATCTTACTCCAAAGACAGCGAAGGAGGAGGCGGCGGAGGTGGAGGAGATGCTCTCCGCGCAATCTGCGGCGCCATCTTCACCATCCTCGTCCTACTAGGACTCATCGCTTTAATCCTCTGGCTCGTCTACCGTCCACACAAGCCACGCCTCACCGTCGTCGGAGCCGCCATCTACGACCTCAACTTCACGACGCCGCCGCTAATCTCAACCTCCGTTCAGTTCTCAGTCATGGCCCGTAACCCGAACCGGAGGGTCTCCATCCGCTACGACAAGCTCTCCATGTACGTCACGTACAGGGATCAGATCATAACGCCGCCGCTTCCTCTTCCGCCGCTTCGTATGGGACATAAGTCTACGGTGGTGATAGCTCCGGTGATGGGCGGCGACGGGATACCGGTTTCGCCGGAAGTGGCTAACGGGCTGAAGAGTGATGAAGCGAACGGTGCGGTCATGATGAGAGTGGTGGTTTTAGGGAGGCTACGTTGGAAAGCTGGTGCGATTAAGACCGGACGGTATGGATTTTATGCCACGTGTGATGTGTGGATGAGATTTAATCGATCTTCTAATGGTCAAGTTCCTCTTCTAGCTCCTTCAACTTGTAAAGTTGATGTCTAGTTTTTAATTTTATTTTGTAGTAATGTTTTTTTGTAAACCTTTGTGTTAAAAAAAATGAAAAGATAAGTTTAAAAGTTAAATGTAATTGTAAGCTTTGATCTTCTGTTGAGAATAAATCCAGATATTATAGAATACATTCTAATCTATGATATTTATTTATTTATAGCTAGCTCTGTGCATGATTATTAGATGTTTTTAGGATGAAATTCTCGGCGGAATATAAGAATCTGTCTTTTAATTTTTAACTAAAAAAACTAAGAACCGATTCTTAAAATTCTTATTTAAAAACCGGTTCTTAAAACTAACTAGTTCTTAGTTTGATGAGTTATATATTATTGTGGGTAGTAGTGTATCTTACATGGCATGTGGCTATCTTACATGGCATGTGGCGTAGACATAAACTGATAACATAACAGGGGATCCCAACATAACAGCTCATTATGTTGTCTCAAGAGTCAAGACATATGGCCTCTTCATGCAATATCCATCGCAACACGATCCATATTTTCTGTTCTTGTTTGACTTATAATATATTTTCGAAGACCTTGAATAATTGTTAAGACTTCTGTTTATAATTATCAAGTTTGAAAGTTTGTATCATTATAATTAAGTTCTCATTTGAATATTAAATTATGTGGTATGATATATTTGTTGTGATAAATATTTGAACTTAATTAAAATCTAAAATAGAAGCTATTTAATATTTATACAATTTATCTTATAATGGATATATTTAAATTGGTGTTTATGACTATGCATTTGCGATTATGTATGACGCTTTCTTTTTTTTTTTTTTGGCAAAACTCTATATATGAGTTATTTCGCACGAGCATGATTTATTCCATAAAAAATATTATAGTTGATTAAATGATTAAAAGGAAGTGGAAGCACCCTTGTTCCAGTGGTTTGACTAAGGGTTCATTAATAGTTCTACACCCGGAGGTCTGAGGTTCAAACACCAGAAAATACCAAATTATGCAGATTATGGAGAAATAGGTTACAAGAGATCTTCAGCTTAGTGCAGGGCGTACCATCGAACATGAATCTCATAGGACGGCTCGGAGTGATGCAGTCAGGCGTGTATTCTCACAAAGTGGTAGAATTGTCGGCTGTAAAATCGTCTACGTAATATTCTCATCATTGTAATAGCATAATTAATCAGACGTAAAAAAAAATGATTAAAAGGTAGATCATTTAAATATTAAATATTAAAACGAACCGGTACAAAATAAATGTACAAGAAAATTTTAATTTTATCACAAGTTTAATACCACCTTTTTAGATTTTACATTTAAAATAACTATATTCATGATTACTTTAAAATCTGTGATAAAATATTAAATTAATTTTGAACAAAAAACATCAAATTAAATTTTCTGGATTATTTATAAATGTTATAATAATAATTTTTAAAAAAATATAGAAGTTTATAATTCAACCATCTCTTAAATACTAAACCATAAACAATAATCATTAAAATTAATATCTAATTTTATTTTAGCAATTTCTTATGAATTAAATGAACATATTATCCAGCTTTAAGCCTTTAACTCTAATAACTAGATAGTTGTATTTTATATAAAATAAATTATAAATTCAATTACATACGCTTTTAAAAGAATATAAATTATTCAGTATATTAGTGCAAATCATCAGTGACATCCGACACATTAAAGGGCAACGCCTAATAGCCCCCTTTTTAAGAGTTAAGGCTTTGACCGGTCCGAAAATGTTGGGCCATACCATACTTCAATTAAATCTTTTGTATATTTAGAAGCCATCACGTATATTTTTTGACCCTCATTGCTCTGTTTTTTCATAACAAACTGGAAGGGCACTTCTGAAGTTGGGTCTAAATTTAACGAAAGCCCAAAGTACAATTATTTGAGTGTGTTTTCTTTTGCTTACATGTACTGAATTCTGTATGGGCAATTTTGGGTCGCTAATTATTTTAATCTTGGGTCATCTCTGGAAAGAAGTTATTGTTGGAAAGAAGGTATATATTATTATATTGTTGCTGTGAGGAGCCTATAGCAAAGGCTTCGCAACAAGAAGACATCCATCGTTGAGGAGAGCAAAGGTTCTTCCTTATGTTTTAAATAGATGTATTAAAAGTGTTTATATAATGCTTATTATTTTATTTTATTTTATTTTATTTTCAACTATATAATGCTCATTTTATCTTCTATTGTTTGTATAGTTATATAACCAGGTTTTCTGGTATCCAAGGATTAGTAGTTAATTTGAAAAGAAGACAATTAATACCTCGTCCGACCATACAATTTATTAGTTTACATTTTATTTTCAATTCGTTTTGACTTCAGAATAAGTAATCACCCGTCTCTTAGATTCGTCTACTACCTGTCTATTACAAGCATGCTTCAGTCTTTATATTCCAATTTCCAAGCAAATAGTTTTAAGATTTGTAATTTTCTTTAAAATATGTGATTTTCCGATAGTGATGTTATATTTATATACAAATTGCGTTCTCCTTTAGTGGATACATAAGCCATTATATATCTTATGAGAAAAAGGAAGTCCATCATTTTCGAAGAAATGAAATTCGTCATATAGTTTTTACCTAAAAGAAATAAAAGCTTTATCTCACTTTATCTTTTCCATTGCTTTTCCAAAAGAACGAAAAAGCCAACATATTTCTTTAGCAAAGAAATCGTAAAGAGAAGAAAAATGAAAAGCAAGAACAGACATATTTAGATCTTATTATGACAAATTAATGGGCTAAAATAACAATAACAAATAGTATTGCGAACTTAAGCTTTATCAACCCACTATTACGTAACTAAATGAAGCTGTTTCAACCATCGTTATAGTATCGCTGTAAAGAAAAAAAGAGAAGGGTGACGTTTAAGAGTTTAAGACAAAATACAATCAGGAAAAAACACAGCTCGGTTTGGAGTCTCTTTGGTCCCTTCCTTAACTTCTTTTGGTCAGTAGTGACGTTTCCAAATGTCGTTTGAAGATAATTACTGTAAATCAGTTAATGTGTATTTTTGCGTCGTAAGAGATTCTACGATGAATAAAATGAATAGGTATAAATGGTTACTGTTTTTTGGGTCAAACTGACTTTTCTAAATGAAGACGAAAAAAGTATTGTCAGTGTGCGCTCGCCGCTCGAACGTGTTAGCAGAAAAATTATAACCAAGACCCTCAGGCTCAGTACGATCATGCATGGTTACAAACTTACAATAAGCGACAAATATTCGCAGGCATCATCGCCTGCGTCAATGTCAAATATCCATTCACGCAAATGAGTGGGGCGCTAAAGAGAACTAAATATATTTTTCTTTGGATAATGAAACATAATAATTATTATTTTACAAAATCTTATATTATCGAAAACAGTTACAAAATCTCTATATATACCGGTTTCTTCCTTCAGTCAATCATTCATACTCAAAACCACTTAAAGAGGAAGAGCAAGGTAAGAAAAGAAAACAAAGAGTAGAGAGAGTCATTGATTATAATTTATAAGTAATTATTTTGCAGTTGGTTAATTATGGGTTATTGCGATGGTAAGTGGACGCCGGTAATTATTATGATTACGATAAACTCAGCGCTAGGCTTAGGTAATGCTCTGGTCAAAAAGGTACTCGATGGTGGTGTTAATCATATGGTTATAGCAACATACCGGCTCGCTATTTCTACCTTATTTTTGGCACCAATCGCATTTTTCTGGGAACGGTAAGTATATGAAAGTCATTGAGTTTGTTCTTAATATTTTCTAATTATTCTTTTAAAAATATTGTTTATTTGTTTATTAGGACAACAAGACCGAAACTTACGCTCAACATCTTGGTTCAGCTTTTCTTCAGTGCTCTTGTTGGGTTCGTTTTCCTTTTAATTTGAGTTGAGAACTCCTAATATACAGTTGTATGAATAATTAGAAGATAATACTATATGTATAATAGGCTAACACACTGAAAAAAAAAACAGAATACTTTTGGAATTTCTTGTTACAGTTTTTAAGTTTAAGGAATTGGGATTTACGATTTTTTTTTGTTTTAGATTTATATTTTAAAATTTACACTCTTTGTGTTACCCCCAAAATAGACTGTTTTACTAATTTGAAAGAATGCCCAAAAAAAAAAAGAATACAAAACTATTTTTATATCAAATTTCCGATTTTTTCATAATTTTTCATCGTAACCTAAGTCTAGTTACGATTTAAATGTTTTTTTGTATTTTAGGGCAAGTTTGACTCAGTATTTCTTCCTACTGGGGCTATCGTACACATCGGCTACGATAGCATGTGCTTTTATTAGTATGTCACCTGCGGTTACGTTCGTTTTATCTTTAGTATTCAGGTAAATGTTTTTTTCTATATTAATACTAAATGCAATATGGTTTCCATCATAACCTAACAAATTTTAACACTTATCTTTTTGTTTTGGGCGTAGGGTAGAGAAGCTAAACATGAAAAGCAAAGCAGGTATGTGGATGGTGATGGGCACTTTGATATGCATTGGAGGAGCCTTATTACTAACAATGTACAAAGGTGTTCCCTTGACAAAATTTCACAAACTAGAATCCCATCTATTGACGAACCATAACCCCGCATTGAAACCCGAGAACTGGATCGTCGGATGCGTGCTTCTCTTCGCGGGTAGTAGCTGTTTCGGGTCGTGGATGCTAATACAATCCAAAGTGAACGACAAATACCCTTGTCAATACTCAAGTACCGTCATATTATCTTTCTTCGGCACCATTCAATGCGCCCTTTTAAGCCTCATCAAATCTAGAGATATCACGGCTTGGATCCTCACAGATAAACTGGATATCATGACCATTATTTATGCAGTAAGTTTTTATATATAAGGATGGTATTTTATATATTTGACAGTATAGTTCTGTTCTGATTAATCGCAAGTCAAATTTTAGTAAAATATATGTTGAATTTAGCTAGTTAGTGGTTAGCGACACAAATGGTCGTTAATTTAGTAAACAAAGAATAGTGGTACAAATATAATTGTTTGTGTTTGCCTATTGGTAACTACTAAACGGTGCATATACCTTTACGGATGCAGTACGATATATATTACCAATCAAATCAATATATGAACGTATATATATCACAATCACATTGTACTATAGGGAGCAGTAGCACAAGGAATATGTACAGTGGGAACATCTTGGTGCATCAGAAAGAGAGGACCTATCTTTACTTCAGTTTTCACTCCGGTGGGGCTTGTCTTCGCAACTCTATTTGATTTCTCGATCCTTCTTCGTCAAATTTGTATTGGAAGGTACGGTCGAATTACACACACACATATATATATATTTTGTATGCATGTATTTGAACGTGGACTTAATTTGATATGTGTAGTGTTATCGGATCTGGGATTGTAATCTTCGGACTATACATATTCTTGTTGGGAAAGGTAAGGCAAATGAAGGAAGAGTGTGAAAAGAAGTTGCCTTCTCATTTTGGTCAAGAAGAAAGCCAAGATGATGAACACTACAAAAAGGGTCATCTTATGGTTGTTCCAATGACTCCTTGATATATATGCTCAGATTCCTTTTGTTCTTCACTCTATACAATATGTTGAAAGTAATAATTTCAAGCATAAAAGCCAACCAAGGCTATTATCAATTTGGTACAGAACTTTCCTCTTTGAATTCTATTTAATCTGCAGACCTGCTGCATCCATAAATAGTGAGCCCATCCACAAGTGAACTACATGGACGTAGTAGTCCAACGGGTCAACAAGCTGCTTCTTCTTTATTGCTTGTGTGACTATCTTTTATTGTATCCACTAGTTTAAGTTTATTTTAAAATATTTAGGCATTGATGTGTTGGTTTAGATTATTTGCATACCCCATCTATGTACGATATTTATGATTCTAGTTGTTATCTATTATGTATTTTAAATTTACTTTATTAATTAGTTAACTGTATTATATATGAATTAACGACTTCTAAATGTTTAAGAATTATTTATCTAAACTATTAAAAAAGAAGTACAACTAAAACTTAACCCTAATTTTTTTCTAATATTTATAATCTTTGTCATTGGAATTAACTCTACAATTTTACTTCATAGTCTTTAACGGCATAAGAAGCCCATTAACTATTTTGCATACCAACGACTTCTTTTGTATTTCGCATTAATAACAATAATAACAAACCCCTAAATTTAAGGTATGACATTAATAACAATAGTAAAGATACCTACAAAACAAGTTTTACAATACTACACGTTGTAGAATTTTATTATATTCCTTCAATGTATATCATCTACTTGCACCATATATATTTAATAAGAATAACTTATGTAATTTATGCCGACAAAAGCAAACTTATGTAATTTAGAACTTTTATTTTTTATCACCATAAAATACACTATTAAATATTAACAATTTAGGGGTGGACAAAAAAATCAAACCGAATCAAACCAAAACGATTCATTGGAATCCAAACTAAACCAAAGTATATGTCTAAATCATTTGGTTGAAGATTTTATCACCCCAAATAGTTCGGTTAGGTTCGGTTTTAAGCCGAACCAACAAATTAAACTGTTTTAATTAGATTAATTAATTATGCTAATAATATTAAGATTTAATATATTTAACCATTTAACATAAACAACTAAATATAATTTGTACATTTTACTTTTAAATGAAAAAATAAACACAACTAAAAATAAAATAAGAAAATATGAATCTCATACATTAATATCAAAACCAAAAAAAAAACGTAAGATGTCTATATTATTAAAACTGAAGTAACTTTTAAAACTAACTATTCTTTTATCCTAATAATTAAAACTTCCGCCATTGACTTAATAATCATTACCTTAACTATAAATCATTTATTTTGTTAAATTATTCTGTAACCAAACATTCCATTATTTTATAATCGGAATATGCTCTAATCATTTTTTACAAATCATTTTAACTAACTATATATCATTTTTAGATTATTCTAAAGGAAATATTCTCTAATCAATTTGACAAACATATTTATTTAAAATGTGACATACAAACTTTAAATATTATAATTTATTTTCACATACAAGATATAAGTTATAAATATTCGATTAAAACATATAAAATTATTTTTCAAATATTTTAAATAATTGGATGATTAATATCATTCATACATATATATTTAAATTATAAAAATAAAATAATTAAATTTTATGAAAACCATTTTCCTCAAAAGTAAACATAGAAACAAATGATTTGACTTATAAAAGACTTACTTAAAAACAAATCTATCTATTTTATTAAAGCAAAAAGTGAATTATTAGACATATATTTTGTTATGGAAAAGATTATTAAAAATATAAACATACTAATTGGTATTTTATTTTTAAAAATAAATACATAAAAACTGTTAATGTAATTAAAATTACTTACTGACGAATATGTTATATAAATTATCATTTTGATTGGTTTAGTATCCAACCAAAATATAAGCAACCTATAAATTACAGAAAATTAAAAACCGTCGATGTAGCACAAATATTATATACTACAGATCGAAAACAAACACTCTTATGAAGCACATATGTGCAACCATTACATTTTTGTAATGTAAAAAAAAAGTTTATAAGTTAATTCTATTAAAATAAATATCTGTGCAGATGCACGGATCAAACTCTAGTATAAGTTTATAAATCTAACCACACCCTCTGAAATATTAAACCTTAAAATGATGATTATACTCAAAACCTAAATGTCAAGATATTTTTTAATTAAATGAACTTTTAAAAATTGGATTTTCATTTGTGGTATTTCAAGTAAGTTCTTTCTTTCTGTATTTTTCTAATTATTTTCTTTTCAAAAGGATTTTAGAGCGTCCTTTTACTGATTAAAATAAATAAAAATGGAAACAGGAAAAGAAAATATGAGATAATATTTATACGAGAGACCGTGATATTTTTGGAGAATTTTTCTTCATATGTATCACATTTTCTATTTTCTATTTTCTATGATTATTACTTTTTAATACTAAAACTTACTGGTGAAAAACTTACGGTTTGACTGGTTTTATTCAGTGTTTTTAAAACTGGATCGGAGGGTAAACCCGATAATTATTTGAGTCATAGTTTAATATGGTTCTACCGGATCAAACTTGGTTCAATAATCTAGTTTAATATATTTTTAGTGTATAAATTTAAAAATAATGCTAGTAAATGATACATAATTAAAAGATAAATTAGTTTAAAACATAAAACATTATAAACTAGTTTTATGTTTATATCGATCGTTTATAGATTTTTTATAATTATAGTGATTTTCATCAGTTTAATAACTTTGAGATTTAATCCGGTTACGTGATCGGTTTATGATTGAACCAATTATTAGCTCTAACCTGGTTGTGTAACCGGTTCATGGTTGAACTTAGTCCAACCATTGGGTTAGTCCAATTTTAAAAATATTGGTTTTATTGTTACCACCAGCAGTGGCAAATAGCGGATAGTAATAATTATTGGTGTTTACATTGTAATCGTTTTACACTGCTCCAAACCTCTCAAAATAAAAAGCCGATTTGAATCATTTGCGGCTGCGGACGATTGTGAAAGAAAAATAATAATATTTTTAAAGATATATATAAATATAAATATAAAAATATTTAATATTTTAAAAATTGAGATAATATACTGATTTATATTTTATTTTATATTTTTTATTTGAATTATGAAAAATAAATATATTTTTTAGACACTAGTATATATATATAACCATATATATAAATATAAAATAATTTTAATTTAAAAAAAATAAATAAATATATATATATATTATATTTTTAATATTTATAATTATATGAAGTGATAATATTGTTAACTTATTATGAAAGCGTTGTTGCATTGATAGTCATTCAGTCATAAGATAAACGAACAAAATTTTAATTGTTGTATTAGTCATACAAATTACTTAATAATGTTTAAAATTATAAGTATTCGCAAACTTCTGCAGCAGTACCCGCAATCGTCGTATTTACACCAACCAAACTCTTAATGGTTCTTTCACCAATGTTTATACTCTTAAAACTTTATTTAACTATATGTTGATATACGAGAATATGACCCCTTTTTAAGTGTTGAAATTTAATTGATTTCTATATATTATTCCTTGTTAAGCATATGCAAGTTATTTGTTAAAAACTGATCTTAGCTGATTAAAACATCCACAAAATCAAAATCTGATGTTAGGATCTTTTATGAATGTATGAAATTTGAAAATTAATACAGAATTAACATGCTGAATTCGAAGTACATTTTAAAAAAAAATTATGTATTGTGTCACACATCCATTATGCAAATATAAAATTAAACTAAAATATATTTTAATGCATACAAGAAAAAATTAGAAATAAATATGATTTAATATATCAAGTAAACACGTTAGACATTAGGTGATTCTCGAACAATACAAATGATAGAGAAAATCGTTTATAAATTATTATTTTCTAAAGTTGTAACTCATAAATATTCTTACATTTATGTATACTAATTCCAATTAAAATAAAAAAACTTCCCCAATTTAACAAGTTGACAAATACATTAATATCACTTTTCGATGACTAAATTTTTTGCTCTTTTAATTTTTTTTCAGTCATACAACTATGTATTACTGGTGCATTAAACAACATAAGATCATGAATTAGAGGATCAATAAAGATCAAACAATAAGATCAAATTAGATGTAAGTCAATAATTATATATCTACGAAATCCTTAACTATCAAGTCATTAAACCTTTTAAACCCCTAAATCTAACAACTAGCTATCCAAACATAGTTACTGCAAAATTACAAATAGTATGAAAATGTATAATTAGATTACAAATATAAATAATAATTTAGAAATCTTTTCAACACACAGAGCTATTGATTCGTATCTTCAAAAGCTTACAAGGCATATCCATATAGAAAACACAAAATTTATAATCTATAAACGTAAAATGCAACTACGAAAGGGGTCTATTCCAAGAGACAAAAGGCTCTCTGTAAAGCATGGTCTTCGCTTCAAGGCATTAAAGTTTATGCCGTTCGAGACTTTTTATGTATACAAGAAGGTTGTTGCTTGGCCTGGCTCTCATAGTACCAAATACTAATGGACGCATTATAGAACAAGATCAAAGTAGCAATATTATTTTTTGCCTCAAATGATTTTACAAGTCATATTAATATTTAATACCCACCAGGATACTTTGGGATGTGTAATCATGATAGCTTATTTTCCACGTCAGTCATTCATATACAATAATTCACAGGTTATCGACAATTTTCTTTTCATACTTCCTTTTAATCTTTATCGTGTACATGTGATCTACAGTAATTTATTTATAAAACAATGATAAATTAATAAATATCATAAGTTTCAAACTGTATCGATTTAAAATTTTACACAAATCAATAATATAATTTATTTTGTAAAAAATTCTATGTAAGTATAGAATTCAGCTAAAATCATTAAATTATATATATAAATTTTATGTAAGTATAAATAAATCATTATATTATTATTATTTTTCCGAATGAAAGTCATTTCTATCTTATTTTAACACTTCAAAATATTTTGATAATATTTAATAAAATTATATCTAAAATATATTTAGAATTTATAATACATTTTGCATATACACTAAATAGTATAATAATGACAATGTGAATGTCGGGTTCATAAAATTTATTTAACATATAAATTGTGAAATCAATTTTCAACAATATATTTTAAAATTTATAAATCTAAATTTTTTTTGTAAATTAATATTTCTATACATTAATAAAATACCAAAATCCCAATATTATTAATTTATAAAAAATTCTGTATTTTAGATATACTTTAATAAATAAATATATTATACCAAGAGAAATTATATTCTTCAAAATCTGTTTACGTTACATCATATTTACGGTGAGATAGTTCGTGACAAAAACATGTTAGTAAATATAGATTTCTATCATGGACCAACTCAAGATTTTTATATTAACTTGGCTATTGATTTAATGTTTTTTTTAAAAGGGCTTCTGGTGATTTAATGTTTAGATGAGTGTTGTTATGTTCATTTTGACCTTCATATTGCAGTCAATGTTTTTCGGTGTGAAAATAAACGGTTTTAGGAAGACTTTTTTTCTCTCAACGTTTTAGGAAGACTATTTATTGTGTAATAAAAGTTTTTGAAGCCCCTCGTGGTAACTTCTTTTGTCGAGATAGAAAAAAAATCAGATCATTCTAATCTTTTTGTATCTTTTTTATTTTGTCTAATGTCCCCTCGTTGTTATACTTTGTGGGTGCGTTTGCTAAACCTTTTTAATATTTGATGGCTTTTGCTTTTTGCATGGCAACCCATACGAGATTTTCTTATCATTTACCAATGAAGCCATAAAGATATAACACACATGTCAGAAACACTTGCAATAATTCGACCGACTCATTAATTGATTCATAGTAAGCAAAAAAGTATTTAAAGTCGGCAAATGCATTATGCACACTCCTTTGAATATATAAATAAAAGGGCTAGTAGAGTCTATTAGTTGAACTTATAGTATTATTATACTTCTTCACTCTTTATTGACCAGCAACTTTCAAATATGCGACGGATGAGTGAACAATGACATCAAAATTATTGAGTTTATGACATAGTTCTTCTAGAAATGGTCTAAAAAGTTCTTTAAACTTTTTTTCCCACAACTATCAATAGAGACGTAGCATGCCGAAGAGACATTTAACATCAAAACAAATATGTATACCTTTTATCTCAATATTATCTCTTTCTCATCTTTAGCCTCTTTTCTATCTTATACAGAGGCATCTCCACAGGACAATGTCAATAGACATCTTCACAAGAAACGACTTTAGATATATATATATTATACTGTATTATTTTAATTATTTTTAGATAAATCTGAATTTTCAACAAAAGAATTTGTTGGATATTACACAATTACAATTACCACCAATTTTTTCCAGTGAGACAAGTATTTATTTAGCCAATTTATCTAAACACAACTAACTACTATTTTCGTTTCGTATTAAGTAAATTTTTTGTTACAAAATAAATATTGTTTTAGAATTTCTACGCAGTTTACGTCATTACTATATCTCTTTTACCCTACATAAAAAAGGAAGAGAATTCTAGTAATTAAATAAGGCAAAACTGAGCACTTAGAACATCTCCAAAAGATACTCTATAACTTCAAATATGAAGTTTTTTGCTTTCCAAAATAGAACTTCAAAACTTCAAAAATTTGAAGTTTTGAGAAGTGAAACTCTATATTTGAAATTTCACTACTAAGAACTTCAAATTCATATTTTTATTTGCATTTTAGTCCTTACAATTACACATCACATTTATGATTCATAAATATTTTCTTCTTTATTGTTTTAATCCTTACAAAATTATATCTCATAAATATTTTAAGTTTTGTTTACAAAATTTAAGTTTACTCATAAAATTAAATAAAACTTTAAAATAAGATTTAAAATATTTAAAACTAGATTTAGATAACAAAAATATACAAAATAAACTTAACAAAAAAACTTTTAAAAAATTACATGAAGACATAACTATTACACATATTTAAATATAACAACAACACTAATAGTCATGTAAGTTTGATCTGAAACCTTCAAAATTTCCAAATATTGTCCGATTTGTTTTGTGTAACTGAAAATGGTTGTTGTTGTTGTTGATGATGTCTTTTCGTACAATTATTTCTTGTTCATATTGAATATATTCATGAGTATTAATATCATCGATAAAAGTTAGTCTTTTAGCAATATTTTATGTTTCTCTTTGCATTCTTGTTCTGATCTAGTGTATTTATAAGTATTAATATCACTTAATTTCAATAATTTTTATCCCTAATCTAAAAATTAAAAACGAAGAGAGCCATTTTTACTTCGAAATGCACTAGTATATCATATATGCATTGCGAAAATCACTTTATGGAATAATATGATATTTTGCTTGAAGTTTAATATTAATTAAGTTATTCTGTTCAAATTTTTATATTTTAATATAATATTTTATTAGTTAATATTGTTGTAATATGTTTATATATGTATTAGTTATTTACAAAAGTTTTATGAATTCAAATTGATTATGACAAATATAAAGACCATATTATAAAATACAAATAGTTTTGAAGTTGACTTTGAAGTTTTGTTTTTGGCAGTGTTTTGAAACCCGACCCGGATTCGCGGTTGAACCGGTAAACCCGGTGACCCGAATATAATCCGGTCTGGGTTTTATGAAAAACCCAATATTTTAAAATCCAGTAAAACCCGCAAAACCCATTAAACCCTGAAACCCGGAAACCGGTTGAACCGATGGTTAAACCAATAAGTAACTTTTGTTTCTTAATTATGTTATTAAATTTTGTTTTTATTCAAATTAAAAGTGAGATTTTCAGACTTTACTAATATCTTTTTCTGCTGTCGGATGTTGTATCTCCTTCTTTTTTTAATTGTTTTTTCGTGAATCTCGTTTATACTATTTAATTTGTGATTAATTTGTGATTTTTTAAGATTCTGACGAAGATCTATGCCATTTGAAAAAATGAAGTGAACGGTGATAAATAGAATCAAAATTACTTGTTGTGATTTGGTCGGTATTAGTTTATTTTTGTTATCAATAATATATTGTTACAATTTAATATTTAACTTTTTTTTTGGATTTAATGCTTAATTTACTGTTCAGATTTCACATTTAAATACTTATGGATTTTAAGTCTTGATTTTTTTTATTAGATGTCATAACTTCTAACTTGTTACAAAAGTTGTTAAATAGTCTGAATTATATTTTGATATTTTGTATGTTAAATGAAAATAAAAATAAAAAGTTAAGTCATATATCTAAATATTTTTAAAACATAAAATATGTATTATATTTTTAAAAGCTAATATGTTATTATTTAATAAATTTAATTAATTTATTGACCCGCAGATGCCAAGTAACCCGATAATCCGGTAAGTCATCCGGTTCAGTGTCCGGGTCGGATTTCAAAACATTGGTTTTTGGAGAATAAGACATTTAAACTTCAAATATAGAGTTTGGAAAACTTCAAAATAGAGTTTTTTTTTTTAAGATGCTCTTAATATCTCTTTTAATTAGCATGAAAAACATAAAACAATATCTAATTTGAAACGGTGAGAATATTTATGTATATATAGCTATACTTGACTGCATTTATTTGTTTATATCTTTCATATAGTTATCATATAACCCAATATGAAAATGAAAAATAATATTTAAGAAAACACCACTAATTATTTAACTCGTTAGCTCATCAATTGCATTAGATGAAGCACTATCAAAATCAGTAAAACTGAGTAAAAAATCAATAAAAGTAATAAAATTCCTTTTTAAATGCAAACGTATGGTGCTCGCTCGCTCCCATCTAAAATTTAATAGTGAATGCATTTCTCCAAACTAAGAAAAGGCCTTCCAGGGCTGTAATGCCCGTGCATAGTTATAAACATTGAGCCATATTGACGCTTGGTAATATAAATATGGGCCTGAACCGAGTATCTGGACCAAACGAGAAGAAGAAAACTTGTAAAAGAAAATCATCGTACAGTTAAAATTTCCACGATAATTCATTTAAAGTTTTGCAAATGTTATACAGATATTCCAACCAAATCACAAAACCATAATACTGTATACCTATATATTTCACTACTAGATATGCAGCTTTTAGACGAGATATATAGGTATACAGTATTATGGTTTTATGATTTGGTTAGAATATCTGTATAACATTTGCAAAACTTTGAATGAATTATCGTAGAAATTTTAGCTGTACGATGATTTTCTTTTACAAGTTTATAATTGTAAAAGAACTCAAAATTCTATCACTAACTATTCGGTGGTTATAATTGTATTGTAACTTTGAAATCAAGACAAGAGAAAAGAAAAGGATAGTGGCTTTGTGGCTATGAGTCTATTCCCTTGTACTAACGCGCTCATGAGGCTACGAAGTTCTATCATAAAGAAAGAGATAAGATTCGTCAACTTCATATCTGTTAAAAATAATATTTTCGGAACCGTGATTTCCATTGGTTTTGGTGTTGGAGTGGATAAGATCTTTCTTCTTCTATAATCAGATTTATCGTATGGAAATCTAGTTTCATATCCTGTTTCTTGTCTTTATACGACCCCCTCTGTTTCTGTGGACGTATGTGCTAGCTGTATATTTAGTTGATGATACTGATTCATATGTGTGCAGATAAATATGTATGTTTCGATTTATACGAAGTAGTTAGGTAGTCATTTCGAAAAATACGTACGTCAGTTTTTCAGCTTGTCCCTGTGTGGGAATATTACTGTTTAATTGTAGTGGAATGAATCGTCTGAAATTTAGTAGGATATAATCTTTTTGTTTACTATCTAAGATTTATAAACAATGAAAACCAATATATAACTAAATAATCTAAATCCCAAGCGACCACTTGCACGAAAACAAAATAATAATAATAATAAGATCATTGAAAACTATTATCTAAGATTCTAAATTAGTTAGTTAAACATGAATTGTAGTAAAATATACAAAATAGCCATGAAAAATGTATTAGTCTAAAGACACGTTGAGTTTGATTTGAGGGCACGGACACGGAGCTATGGAGATAGTTAAAACGTGAATTACTGTGTTATTTGTTGTTGTTAATACTGTATTAAGTTTTTTTATTTGCAAAGGGGCTTTATATAAGTTTGTTAACAAAAACTAATTGATACTCTTGAAAATATTGAATGATATATTTATTACATTATATGACCAAAATACTGAGTTTAATTTCTACTTGTGCCCAATTGCATGCATTATAGACGTGAGCAGTGGCGGAAGTACCGTTATACCACGGTGGTCAAGTGACCCATGTGGATTCCTGTTAAAAAATATTTTACTTGTACTTTCTAAAGAAAATATGTTGTAATTGGTTTGTTGACCCCTTTCAAATATACAAGTTATCAAATTGACCCAGGTAAAATGTTTTCCTGCCTCCGCCACTGGACGTGAGAGTATATTTTTTAGCAAAGTACCATTATAGACGTGAGATTGTATAGTCAGATTTAGAAACCCAACTCAGTTCGACTAAAGAGTTTGAGAGACAATATAACTTCTCGGCCAACAACAACAACTAATCACCCAAATAACCAAAAACCTTTACTATAGTCTACGTTTATTATGACCAAATATAAATATATTTCTATCCTGATACAGGTATTATTTTTGTTTGTAACTAATTAACTATGCATACTTTCACAAATAATCTTGACATGCATATTCAGTTTATATCTCAAAAAATTTCTAATTTTTTTTCTCAAAATTTTCAACTGGTATGTGACTTAGTTTTATTGGCTGGATACTGTACTAGACAATTATATCTCAGTTGTAATATAAAAAGATTGCACGTCTGTAATTTCTTTATACATCTCCATCTTCTGGTCTAACGTAATATTCATGTACAACATTAGGTTAGGTTGCATGTGAATTTTGGACTCGCCTATATAGTACTAAGTCCAAGCTTAAATAAAAAGGACTGAAGAGAGGAGAGAATAAAAGAGTTATTTACATTTAAATACAGTTTCTGAGTTTTTATTTTACTCAAAGACACTTTCAGCTAGTAAGGTAGTTTATCTCAACTAAAATAAAATCAGAAGTGAATTTTTCAACTAGTGGGACCCATCATTATCTATTTCCTTTTTAATCTTCTTCTTCTATCGTTGTTTCTTTTTCTTTTCTAGCTAAAAATTAAATTTATAAATTTTATTATCTGTCAATCTTCCCAAACAAGAAGAAGAAAAGACACGAAGATGTCAAAATACTTCAGATCCTTTATAATCTACACCGTCAAAAGTCCTAAATTCTTGCGTTCTTCCGTTTAAATCAAGCTATGCCATGAATTTCATCCATCGCCAATCTCCGCACCAGAGTTCAGCCCTTCATCATAACTACATGAATGGTCTTTTATCTTTTGCTTGCTTTCATTTTTTCTCCATATTGTCAAAATAAACAATTGTGTTTTGTGCTTTGCTTATGTACGTCATTCATGTACACAAGTACATAATGTCAGCGTACATGTGTACATGTGAAAGAGAGAATTTTATCTTTGTAAGTGTAAGGATGAGGAAGTGTGGTTTACGTGAATAGAAAAAATTCTCATTTTTTGAGTGAAGCTTAGTTTAGATCTTGATACCATATGCGTTGATATTATATTTCCTACCTTCTCTATGTAACATGTGTGGTGTACACGTGCACAAGCGTTTTTGTGTACAATAAATAAGGAGGTGTACATGTGTACGCTAAATATGATAGTGTACATATGTAAAACAACCAGAAATTAATCAAGCTAAGACCTACCATGAAGCTAGCATGAAAACACACACTGATCAGAAGCTCTGAAACATGATGAGAGCATGATTTGGATAACTCACAACCAGCATCAGTACTATTTAATACTCTCTATCACTTTCTATTGATTTGGTAGCTCAGTCTTTTACCGGATTTAGGTGTACATATGGTTTTTCGTACACATGGATATTGAAAATTCAGGGTACATGTGGACATACATAACCAATAGAAAAATCCAGGCAATACGTACACAAATTCTGTTCTATCCACATGTACAATAATTCACATGTTCATCAATTAATTTGTACAATAATATATGGACACCAGAAAATATTTTAGATTTATTTGCAAGGATTCAAATGTACACCTGATAAATTTGTTTGGTACATTTGCAAATTACAATATTTATATGGTAAAAAATTGTAACTTTAAAAGCTATTTATGTGTACACTATACTATGTACACAAATATTTCCGTCCATGTGTACAATAGTTCGCACGTACATTAATTGATTTGTAGAATAATACATGAACATCAGATCATTTTTGTACACATATTGCAAGTTTCGTTATTTGTATTGTCAATATGATACAAAAACTGAGTCAATATGACCTACTCAACTTATGTAAATATGTTGTTCATCGATAACTCATAATTTTAGTAGGTTTTAAATAATTTTGGGATGTATTTAGAGGTATTTTGTGCATATATTTGTTTATTTTTGTTTATTTGCATTTGGCAAAGTCAAAAGTTCACATTTGAAAGTTTTGTGTTAATTAAACATGACTTATATGCAAATCTGGATGTTTTGAGACAACAATGAAAACATTTAAAATTACAAGGACCAAAAGTGAAAATTAAAGAAACTTCATCTCAAAGTTCAACAATGGCGATCAACATCTCGATGCAACAGCGGCTTCGCTTTATAGTCCACCGGAGGTCACGGAGAGAGGCTAAGATCACAGCTAAACGTAACATAGGGCATGACGTTGAAGCTCCCACCGGACTTGGGACACCGCAAAAGATAAGTTCCGTGGAAAAGAAATGAGACTGCGGCGGTGGAGCTCGTTGTGGCTGTGATTTGCGGTGTATAATAAACATCACTTGACATATCTCAAAAGATAGATTGAATAATAAAGATATTGATTATAAACATATTTTATTAAAAGAATGTTCTAAAAAAAACAACATTCATTTTACAAAAAAAATGAAGAACTGAAAGGAAAGAAACGAAGAAAAAGATACATGGGACCCACATTCTTTTATTTAGTTAGTTGATGACTAGAAAATGAATTTGGTTAGAAAAAACTGTCTTAATAGCACAAACTGCCTTATAGTGTAATATTAAAACTTGAAACTGCTTCTCAATGTAATACTTTCAGAATAAAAAAATATTCAATTTCGGAGAAGAAAACAAAAAGGAAAAGAAAAGGTATTTTTCTTTTTGGATGAGAGCACTGTTGTTTGCCCTAGAGACCAAGGCACTGAAATCGAGTTGGTCTTATTAGGACACACTTAACGTTTGGCATCCATTGCCTCGCCCATGTGCATGGTTCGTCCTCTTCTACAAGGCTATATTCGTCAGTTTCACGTCGACATACCAAATTGAGAAACACTTAGACAATGATTAACCCGGAGTTCTTAGACTAGGATTCTTAGCAGAAGTTAAGAAACTGTTTATTAACTTTTAACTAAAAAAACTAAGAACCGGTTCTTAAAATCCTTATTTAAGAACCGGTTCTTAGTTTTTTTAGTTAAAAATTAAGAAACAGTTTCTTAACTTCCGCTAAAAATCACATCCTAAAAACTCCGGGTTAATCATGCTCTTATCATCATCCCATGAGGTTCTTGTTCCAGCGAGATTAAAAGAAAATAAATGTAGAATTGAAGTAAGAGACATGAAAATCCTTTTTTATGGAGAAGTAATTATTTAAAGAAGAAGAAGAAAGAGAGGTTTGGTCTTCTTTTCAGATTCTGAAAAACACTGTCTTAATAAGAGTGAGAAGTACTGTTCATAGAAAGTGTGTCCCTACTAAAACAAAACTGTCTTCACTGCCATCTTCAATAATACTTTACGGGACCCCTCTCCCTCTTCGTCCTAGTCCCAACGCACCACCTCATCGCGTATATACATATTGATATAGTATATAAGCTTTGTGGATCCAGCCACTTCCTAATAACATTTACAGGTAGACATATGATAAGAAAACGAAATAAATACGGTTAATATGTAACACGAGTGTTGATAAAAAAAAAACGTAACACGAGTGAAACCAACTTATCGAGTGGTTGATTCTTAGCCAAAAAAGAAGAATGGTTGACGATGAATTTGTTTTTGATAATATTTTGAATTATCAAACAATTTTTAATAATATACCGTTGTCTTTATTGTTGGAGATAGGATTTGATCTTTTTCCTTGAAGCCCATTAAATTGGACGCAAGTTAAAAGCTAAAAGCATTTCCAACCCTATTCTAAAACCGACTCCAAATTCTATTTTGTAATAAAATCATCTTCAATCTCATTCTAAAACTCATTCCAAAATAGAGTAATAGATATGATTACTCCAAATATGGAATAAACCAACTCATTACTGCAAAATAGATTTGAACTTTTTTATTTATAAAATGGTTCTCTATACATAAATATTTTCGTTTTTAATAAAATATTATTATAAATAAATATATAAATATTATTTTACTATATATATTATAAAAATTACTGTTAATATTTCTTAATTATATAAATATTCATCTAATGAACTGTTTTATGCAACACAATAAATATAATATGAAACATAACTATACATATAAAAATAAAAGATAAACACCATACAAAAGATATATAATATAAAACATTAAAAATCATACATATGAAAATAGACTATTTTGCAAATAGTATAAATGGAAGATGATATTACTAATTTTTTAATAAACATAAAACATAATATATTAAAAATATTCTATTTTGGAGTATGAAATAGAATAATACATTGAAGCAAAACTCAACTCCAGAGTTACTCTATTTTGAAGTAGAAAATAAAATAATACATAAAGTAGAAAATGGAATAATACATTGGAAATGCTCTCATGGTTCAAAAAAACAAGTTACCTCGAAAAAGAACCAACAAAAAAAACTTAGCAGATTTTGTCATATAAAAAATACAAGAGAAGAGTCGTCTAAGTTGATTATTCACAGTAAAAAAAAGGTTTTACCATTATATTTTTTAACCTAATTCTTTAACAATTTCAAAGTCTTTCTTTATCAATTTTAATCTTTTGTTCAATAGTTTTCCAAATCTTTTAATAATTTTTTTTTCAAATAACTTAACGATCGTCTATTTCGTGATATCTTGTTAAAAAAGGCAAACTCAGATTTAATATTTATCGCTAATGTTTATATATAAAGGTAACCATTTATCAAAGATTTTAATGTTTTCTTCCCATCAAATGATTCCCTAAAAGAAAAACAATTTCAAAGTTCAGAAAAAAAAACATTCTCAAAAAAAAAAAATCTCCTTGTTTTGCATGTGAGCATCTATTGCCTCTGGCTGGTTTACGCTTTTTTTGATGAATGTAAAATTTTATTCAAACAAAAAAATTATTACATCAAATACAAATTTTGTTTCTCTATGAAATTAAAACCCGTACTAATGAAAGATTAGCCTATTTGGTCTTGCTCCAAACCATGTTATCAATCCTTTTTCAAAATGTCTTCAAACCATGTTTACGCTTTCTTTCACACATGAACTTTTTTATCAAGAGAGATATATATTGATGGGCGACAGAAATTACGTTTCACATTGACCAGCGTAACAAAAGTAAAAATCCTTATTACCATTTCAAAGAGAATAACACAAAATCCAACGTATGTTTCCCCATGATATATAGATTACTTAATACGAGTAAAAAATCACACATACACGTAAATATTCTACAAATACGACAATACATAATTGTATTGTTACGTATCTTATATATTAAAACAGAAGTCACAATCTTGATTCATGTGTGACTTTTTCAAAAACGAACCCAATAGATCTATTCCTAGAAAATCATGTTACATTTAATCTATAATCTTATCATCTAAATTTTGGGCATACTAGAAATTTTTATTGAGCTATCAATAGTTGGATTTAAACTATTGATGATCCATTGTATATGAAGCGAAAAATTTAATATTTTAAAATTTTTATAAATTTGTGAAATGTTACAATATCTTTGAATATGACAATAAAATAATATTTTACTAATATTTATATATATAGTTACGGTTTTAATAATGAAATAATAATTCAAATATATATATATATAAGAAGATACAAATACATGTAAAAGTTTGAAACAATCTATTCAATGAAAAACATATACCGTAAATTTATTATGTTTTAAAAATTGATAGACACATATATATATTATAATATATACCAATTTAGAATTGAAAACCAAATTTTTATAAAAATAAATGAAAACAAAAATCCGCGTCCGCGCGGATCGAGATCTAGTGTGTATTTTAATACATGCACCGAGCCTCTTCTTCTTCTCCCGCATTGTCTTCTCTCCTTTTATATATGTGAAAGCTGCATTTATTAACAAAACTATAGAAAGTGTAACACTCGAAAGGAATGTTTTTGGTCGAGAGGAAAGAGAGAAAACGAAGAAGAAGAGAATGTTAATTTAAAGACCTATTTGAAGCTGCTAAATCCATTATAGAGAGACTCTTTAAAGCGTCAACTGATTCTCATGTAAGACTCTCTTGTAATTATTTTGACTTTTTTCTAATGAATTCTCATAGCTAGAATCTGTTTTGTGTATTTACTCTTACTCAGATGATTTAACACATTCAATGCAAAATGCTTTAAATTCATTGAAACAAAACTTATCTAAATATGCAACTTTCTTATTTGCTCTCTCTCTCTCTGTGACATTCCTTATTTCTTACTACAAATTTATTGTTCTATATCCTCGTACCTCCTCTTTGTTCTGTCTTAAAGAAACTACCAACCAAACCATTAATATCTTCAAGAATCAGATTAAAGTTTTATGTTTTTTAAAACGGGTAACCTTAAAGTCCCAAAACTAATATTTTTGTCTTTCTTGAAGCTAATTATGGAGGGACTAATGAGATTTGGAGGATTAGAAGAACAATTCAGTCACATTTCAGAAAACGCAATTAACGAGAAGACCCCATTTCTGCAAATGCTACAATGCACAGAACCAGAACCAAATCAGATACTCCAGTCACTTCTCCAGAGCCAAACCCTAGAACCAGAGAGCTGTCTCACTCTTGAAACCATCAAAAGAGATCCGGGTCAAGAAGAAGACCCGGTAAAGGATCCGAAAACCGAAGACGGAGCAGAGGCAAAAGTCAAAGAAAAACGAAAACGGAAACGGACAAGAGCTCCAAAGAACAAAGATGAAGTTGAGAGCCAAAGGATGACTCACATTGCGGTTGAACGTAACCGGAGACGACAAATGAAGGAACACTTAAACTCACTTCGGTCTCTCATGCCTCCAACGTTTCTTCAACGGGTAACAAAAGATTTAAATATTTTGATATTAAAGATTTAAAGATTAAAACTTATAAAAAAAAGATTTAAAGATTCGAAGATTTATATAATTTTTTATTTTATGAAAACATAAAAAGTTTCCATCGTAATGTTTGAATCTTTCGATGTTTAACGTTAGGGTGATCAAGCTTCTATCGTGGGAGGAGCTATAGATTACATAAAGGAGCTCGAGCAGCTTTTGCAATCACTAGAGGCTGAGAAACAGAGCGAAGGAGCTAGTGAAAATCCTAAAACGGCCTCGTGTTCTTCCTCTTCATCTCGTGCATGCACTAACTCTTCTGTCTCGAGCATCTCGCCGACGTCTGAAGATGGGTTTACGGCGAGATTTGGCGGCGGAGATACGGTGGAAGTGGAAGCTACGGTGATACAGAACCATGTGAGCTTGAAGGTTCGTTGTAAGAGAGGGAGAGGACAGATCTTAAGAGCTATCATCTCCATTGAAAACCTTAAGCTCTCGATTCTACATCTCACTATCTCCACTTCCTTTGACTTTGTCTTCTACTCTTTCAATCTCAAGGTAATTAGACAATCTTTAATCATCTCTTAAATAAATAGATCAATCTTCCTTATCAAATTTGCAAGTTACGCATTAATATTATTATGATTATTCTTGTTTAATTGGCAATTGTACCTGCTCAGTTGATTATAACTGAAATATTAAGGAATCTGCATTTAGAAATATATGCATGATTTTTCTCAAAAAAAAAAGAAATATATGCATGATATATGCCTAACATCATGACATAATATCTTACAAAAAAATTTCAGGATAGGGATACATTTTTGTATTAAAAATAGAGTAATAAATATTACACTTTATTTTTAAAAAAAATATTGCACAAAAAGCATTTTCTTTAAAAAAATCCTATTTTCTTACATTATAAAATTGAAAATAAATAAGATTTGAATTTCTTATTTTAATATGTAGTTCATAATGAAAAAAGCTAATTATTTGAATTTTGGCGAGATAAAATTATTCTGTTGCCTTTGTGAATGCAGATAGAAGATGGGTGTAAGGTACGATCAGCTGATGAGATAGCAACAGCCGTTCATCAGATCTTCGAGCAGATCAATGGTGTAATGATGTGTTCAAATCTCAGTCGAGCTTAGCTGACTTCCGACTCTTTTTCTTCCTTGTAGTGTGTGTAGCTTTAGGTTACAAAAAGGAACGTAAAATAAATAAAGCCCAAATTGAATTTTTTTGAGGGGTTTAACCATTTTTTAATTCCTTTTTAAATCAATCTCAGGGTTGTGCATTTGAATTTATGGCCACTTAAAATTGTTATTTGCCTGTCATTTTGTTGTTATTATTGCCTGTAACTTTCAAAATAACCTATGGATATTTTTTACTTGTCTAGTTAATTACTCTAGTAGTAAATGCTAAGAATTTGACTCCGTTATTAAATGGTTACGGAAAGGGAAACAAATACAATTAAAGCTGAACATCATCATTACGTAAGAAAAAGTCGTATTCAGTCTTCTTCGCATTCTCTTGTTATTAAGATTTTATTTCGGTGTAATGGTACTTAGGACATCATTCTCGGTGATTGTTAATGGAGTTGCTTAGTAACAATGATCAAAAAAATAAATCAAAATTAAGGAAAAAGTGAAGGACGTGGGTTAATTAAGAACTTTTCGACGACGTCCTTAAGGACACGTAGCTTAATGAGATCGCTAGCTCAGGTAACGGTCTTGAAGATTTCGCATCGAAGATTCGGTGAACGGCGTTGACGATGATGACAATGATGATGACTAATGCTACGGGACCGGATATGAATCCGATGAGGAAGAGATATCAGAGCACCACCACCTAATCCGTACCGGTCGTCGTGCCGCCTGATCCCTTCATCGCTTCCACTCCAACACTCTCCACCAATAATCCCCTCATACTAAATCTATCTCCGACGCCGGCGGTGGACTTGTCGTCTACCCAACTTACGATCGTCGTCGTCGCCATCGTGTCTTCCTCAATCATTTTTCCTTGTTTCAAAATTTTACAAAATGTCTTACCAATAATTCTCACTTTGCTTAAAGTCTCTTAACATTGTCCTTAAATTACCAATAATAATAAAAAAATCTAAGAACTCAAATAAAAGTCCCACCGGTAATCTTCCTATTATATCATCCATGCGTCTGACAATTCTACGCTCGATTAGAAGGACCACCTCCACCTATGATATATATAAATCAAGATTTTATATAGCTGTTTACTAAAATGACACTAGTTTTCACTTTTTAACTTTACTTAGAAAAAGTTCTTCAAAAAAAAAAAAAAACTTTACTTAGAAAAACGATGAGAAAGGTGGCAGATAGCATTTACTATTCCAATGTTTCGAAAGTATCACAAAGGGGAGTCTATGGTCAGAGCTAAGTCTCATTGACACATCCGTCTCACTTCTATCTAAAACGTAAACTTCAGCCTACTTACTACTGCTACAGATTACGTTTTCAGTATTTTAATCATCTGTTTTGAAAATAAAATTTACAGAAGCGGGAAACCTATTCAGAAAATTAATAAAATGACAAAATACGTGAATAATAATATCAACCCAAAAAATATTATACCGACAGCAATTACACATTATTGAAATATTGTGTGCAAGACAAATCAGACGTCTGACATCATCCACTGGCAACAACCCTAGATCTCTTCCAAATTTTATAGTCAAAGTCAAACCATTGGTAAAGTACAGATAATTTTCCGAAATAAAAAGAAAATAATTACTGAATGATGTGTACTATTCTTTTTGGGCTCTATAGAAAGTCATAATAAAGAAAGTTAAAGCCCAGTGAAGCTACAGATAGAGGGCCTAAGCCCAGCTTAGATGAGCCGAACGTTCTGCATGGCACGTTACCACATCATGTATTGACCACGCCCCCATGTGAAATTAACGAGCGAGTGTATGTTTCATTTTTAAGCGACGCGTGGTGTTTTCTATTTTAGTAAAGACTAGTATTATAGCACGGGAAAACTTTTCTGCTATTTAAATTATCTTTAAAAAAATCGTAATAGTTTTATTTTTTGGTTAATAATAATTGAACTTATTTAAACACATTTTTTGGAGCTGCATACCACCTAGAAATATCATATCTGATTCATCAGTTTTATGTGTGTTTATTTTGTAATTAAGTCTTCTTAAAATAAATTTACTTAAAATTAATGTAATAAAAACCATGAAACTAAACATGTATATAAAACAGTTATTTTTTTATAAAAGACTTACAAAAGTTTTTAAAATCCTCTAATACACTCTTTTATAAGAAAACATAAATATGTGAAATACTCTAAACCATAACAAAGAAATTTGTAAATACCCAATTTAAATCATCATAGCTGTTGATACTCTTTTCCCTTGGTAAAGTAGCTATAACACCAATTATTTGCTTTTGCTTTTCATGTGATATGATTTCTTCTTCTTTTTTGCTAAAATGTGATATGACTTCTTCAGAGCTATAAAAACAAAATAGAGCTTCTAGTAACATAGGAGAGAGACTCAGAAACTAACTCAGGATACCACTTATTTTCATTTGTGTATGGTTATGTTGGTGTTTTATGTTTGTTGCAGAGAAGGTGCATTGGTTTTCTTTTTTGGTTTGTCTTTTTTTATTCTCTCCTTTCCGTTTCTGTTTTTTTTTTAATGCAGAAGCAAGGCAAGTAGTTTCTTAGATATTGGACAAAGAAGTAAATAACATATTTTTAAATATCCATTTTCTAGATAATATGAGTCTGTTTGTGTTGATGTCAAAAAAAAAGAAAAAAAAAGATAATAGATTTGAAATGCTTATCGTTACCTTAGTTGGTGCAGACCTTTGATCTCTCATTCTTTTTTGAAAATTTAAGTTTCGAAAGTGAAGCATAACCAAGTGCCATTTTAACCTGAAATGAACAATTAAGAGATTGTTAATTGAGAATGAAAGGAAACTGAATCTATGTGGAATTACAATAGTTTATATGTCGAATTACTCTTCCTCTGTTAAGAGATTGTTAATTGAGAATGAAAGGATTTGTCGAAAAGATAATAGATTTGAAATGCTTATCGTTACCTTTCATTCTCAATTAACATTCTCAATCAAAAAGTCATTACAATAGTTTATATGTAGAATTACTCTTCCTCTGTTAATATATAGGCAATTTTGATCAACTTTGTTTATATTTACTGCCGAAGCAAGAATCTTGTGATAGTCTCTAGCTAATTGATTGAACAATTCTTAGACATTATATTTTTGTTTTCTTGTTCTTGTGCGCATTTAGTTTTGTTTGTTTGAGTTTTTTTGTGCGTAAACAATTCCTATATCCCACTAAAAACATCATTAGCTAAGATTCACACATAGAACGTGCATGGACCAACCAACCATCCATTATCCATAATATATTCTCAATTGTATTATAATGGCGGGTCCTATTGTATTTTATTTGTTGTCACCATGGGAGCATTATCTCAAGAATATACCCTCCAATCAATTTCGCTGTACATGATTCCTTACGTGTGAACTGATACTACGTAAACCCCGCAGATTGAATTAATTCAATCTAATTTAAATATATGGGAATTCCAATATTTTATTTATTAATCACTTAAGAAACACAAAGTAGTAAAAAGTAACATCTTTAGCCACATGACTAAAAACATAATAAAAAAAAACACGCATCAGAGTTAAAAACATACACCTCTCTAACAATACCGTTAATTAGTACAACACCAGCTTTCTTGTTTTTGAAGAAATTAGAAAAAAAAAACCCTAACTTAGAAATCACTAGAAGGAAGTGGTTCATGTCCATTACTATCAATAAAGATAGTGTCATAAACAATAGCTGCAATGGCTGCACCAATAAATGGACCAACCCAATAGACCCAATGGTTCGTCCATGTCCAGCTAACCACAGCAGGACCAAACGAAACCGCCGGATTCATCGACGCACCATCAAACGCACCACCAACAAGAATATTAGCTCCAACGATTAACCCAATCGCTAAAGGAGCAATGATTCCAATATCACCTTTCTTGGGATCCACGGCAGTAGCGTAAACAGTGTAAACCAACCCAAACGTCATCACAATCTCGAAAACGACTGCGTTCCACGGTGTGACTCCATGAGAGATCGAAAACGCTGCCGTTTCCATCCCTCCAGTACTTACCTTGAGCAACAAGCAAGCTACGACTGCTCCTAGTAACTGAGCGATCCAATAAAGAATAGCTCTCAACAACGTTATGTTCCCACCTATAAAAGCTCCAAACGTAACCGCGGGATTCACGTGGCCGCCCGAAACGTTTGCTCCAACGGAAACCGCCACGAACAATGCAAACGCATGAGACAACGACGCGGCCACTAGACCAGAAGGTGTGGCTGGACCGTCTCCGGTTAGCTTTCCGTAAGCCATGCCGGAACCTTGACCGGCGAAAACGAATATAACCATGGAGAAAAACTCAGCAAAAGCCGCTCTGATCGCATCTCGACCGCTAGCTTCTCCTGGCGTTCCAATCGCAATTCTATTAATAGCCATTTTGTTACAAAAAAAAAAGGCTTTGTTTTCTTGCTTTTCTTTTGTGTTTTGTCACTTGAGTTTATATAGTTAAAGAGGGAGTGAGACGTGTGTGTTGGAGAATCGTTCAAGAGACTGAGATTAGTGTTTCACGGTGGGCCCCTAGTTTTGAGAGATCTAACGGTGTTTATTAATCCTGATTAGTTAATCGGTTAAGCCCGTGTTTCTCGCTTTCTATAAATAAGGTTATAGCTCGCAATTGCAGAACACGCGCTCTACCGTTTTCTTTGCCTTGTTATTTGGCTTTCTCCACACTTTCCGCAAGACTGTTCTGTTCTTGAAACATCCGTTGTTCCAAGGTACGACGACTTTCTTTGGTTCCTCTTTTTTGCTTCTTGGATCTCAATCTTTTGATGTTTGACGCTCTATATTATCTTAGGTTGAAGATGATTGATAGATTACGATATGTTGTAGGGTTTTGTTGATTAGTTGTAGTAGAATATGACTTTGAGTGGTCAATCTTTTGAGTAATGGATCCTATTTAATATGAAAATCAATAGTTAAGCAGCATATCCTGATTTAGACTTGAACTCAAGAAGTCAAGTCATTGAATCTAAACATTTGGTTTGTTTTCTTGAATTGCTCTGTTTGTTAGATGAGTGAAGAAGTGAAAGAGAATCAATCTGACAAGCTTCAGAGAACAGCTCCACGTTTGAACGAGAGGATACTCTCATCTTTATCAAGGAGATCGGTTGCTGCTCATCCATGGCATGATCTTGAAATCGGTAAAATCACTAATCATTAGATTACTAAAAACATATTTATATTTATATATATTCTGTTTTGAGTCTTATAGTTAATGATTTTGAAGTCTTTTTAACTATAATATTGTTGGGAAAAATGAAAATTGTGCGCAGGACCTGGAGCTCCGTCGATCTTCAATGTGGTAAGTCTTATGCTTGATGATGTGATGTTAATCTGAAATGATGTTAAGATCACAAAAGAGAATCTGATATTGAATCGTTTGGATATTTGAATTAAATTTAGGTTATTGAGATCTCAAAGGGTAGCAAGGTCAAATATGAACTTGACAAAAAGACAGGACTCATCAAGGTAAAAATAACCTAGAGTAATATTTTGCCTGGTTAGAGCAATCTTATTGGGGGTTTCTTACTCCTAGGTTCTTAAAATACATGTATATGTATATATATATTATATAGGCGTATGTAATTATGGGATTCTAAGCTTTAAGAAACTTTCGGTTGGGTTTCCTGTAAAACTTAGAATCCCACAATTACATACGTTTATATAATATATACATACATATACATGTATTTTAATAACCTAGGAGTAAGAAACCCCAATAAGATTGCTCTTAGTGGTTACTTTATATCACATAATAGCCATATCCGCTAGTGGTTACTTTCTGACTCCTAATATAAACTGTTTAAGAGATTTTAAAAAAATGTTCACAAAAGACTAGAGAAAACAATCAAATATTATTTCAGGGAAACGAAAACTCTCTAACAACTTTATTTGTCTCTCAGGTTGATCGGATTCTATATTCATCGGTCGTGTATCCTCATAACTACGGTTTTATCCCCCGCACATTATGTGAAGACAATGACCCTTTAGATGTGTTAGTCATCATGCAGGTTTTAAGTCTTATCTTTAGCTTCACCATACTAACAAAACAAAACCAAATCCATATATTAAAGAAAGTTGTTTCTGTGCAGGAGCCTGTGCTTCCAGGTTGTTTCCTGCGCGCACGAGCTATCGGATTAATGCCTATGATTGATCAGGTAACATTTCAAATCTCTGTTTGATCCTTTGGGTTACAAGTTGTGTAAGCATTCTGAGTATTTGTCTTGTAATAAAGGGAGAAAAAGATGACAAGATCATTGCGGTTTGTGTTGATGATCCTGAGTATAAGCATTACACTGACATCAAAGAACTTCCACCTCATCGTCTCTCAGAAATCCGGCGATTCTTTGAAGATTGTATCCTTTATTTCTTTAATATTTAAATCTTAATTTTCTTCTTCATTAGTAAATAAACAAACCATTGATTTTGCGGTTACCTTTAACCAAAAATTTAACAGACAAGAAGAATGAGAACAAGGAAGTCGCTGTAAATGATTTTCTTCCGAATGGTCCTGCCGTTGAAGCCATTCAGTACTCAATGTAAGTTTTTTTATTTAGATATTTCAATTATTTTTATTAACAAATATGTTGACACAAAAATAATCTTGGTTTTAAAATTACTTATAGGGACCTTTACGCTGAGTACATTCTTCACACCCTGAGGAGATAAAACAAGAACATTCCTGCCAAATTTTTTGCTCTGCAAATCTCAGATTTTGTAGCAGAGGAAAAAGAAAACAAAACAAGAATTTGTCTGATATTTGGATTTTGAATAAACACGTGTTCCTGACACTGTTCTAATACTTGGCTTCATAGCTTGTTGTTGTTGTTGTCTTCTGGGGATCTGCTGTCTGGACAATAACCCCTATTAAGATTCGTTTTCTCACTTGTATTGTAATCTTCTATCCATTTAAAGTTTCGATTTAGTTCCAATGAAACCAGACCGTTTCTTTATAGTAAAAATATGAGTGTGTCACTGTCACTTTAACACTGAATCCAATCCCAATTAGATTCGTAGAATCAGTAGAAATTGTCACGTTCTTAATATATCATGACTACAAACACAAAATACGTTGACAAAAATGTCTATAAATGTATAAATGTATAAATGTATATACACAACATAAATTAATTATAGCATTTGTCTTATTACACGTATTAAGCATTGCTTCCTAAAGGGGACCAAATTATCTTTTAATATCTTTTGATGGCTATAAAAATAGATTGAAGAATAATTAGTGAAAAAATCCCCCATGGACCAAAAATATATACCTCCAATTTGAGCAAAGTGTAAACATATCACATTATATATAAAAAAAAATGTGTGAAGGAAAAGCGTCGTGATGAAAAAATGTACGAGGCTCTTTGCGACAAACTCTACAAAGGACGCAGTGTCCACTTGTCCTCACCCTAAACTTTCATTGATAAATTTTAGTCGAAAAGGAATTATGCTACACTACATAGAGATGTCAAGAACGATTGGTTTTAAGGATAATTAATTCGGTTAACAAAATAGCAGGAGTAATGCTAGTTATAGGTTTTAACTTTTAACTACCTTTTAGGTACTTATTTAACAAAGGATAATACATTGTAAAACAAGCTTTTGAAATATATTTTTGAGAATAGTTGAAGGGGGTTAAGAATGATATCACAAAAGACAAAATAAAAAAATGTTATAAGTAGAGGAATTCATAAGGACCAAGATATAGAGTTAAGTGGTATATAGTAGAATCGCTGTTGGGTCACCCACATTCAACCTTGATGTGTTTCTTCCTCCCCTGGAAGAGTTGGTGGTGACGTGCATCGCAGAATTATTGTCACATAAGAGCTTAGCTTGAAGATAAATATCAACACAAAAATCAATCAGTAACTGCTATAACTAAAGCAATTTAAAAGTCGTCAAAGCCATGCTCTTATACTAAGCTTCCGTGCTATTTCTGCTGACAGTACATTGCTTCTTGAACTTCCAGTTGATCAAAGAAGAGCCAATATAGATGCAAAAATCAGTCACTGAGCGTTTTGTATCCGAACATGTATCCCAATCTGCGCATGAGAATGCATTCAAGCAAAGATCAGAACCAAAAGCATAAAAGATGCCTTGTCATGGATTTGCTTTGAGACAACACATAACATGATGAGCAGAACACATATGGACATTTGTTAGTGCATAAAGAAACTGACTCAGTCGATGAACAAGAAATGTAATATCCAGATGAGTAGTCGTAAGATAGAGCAAGCGCCCAATGAGCTCTCGATAAGAGGTAATGTTCGTCAAAGGAGTACAATTACTGCTGTTTATCAGTATAGTTGGATCAAGAGGAACATCACATGGATTAAAAGCCAAGAGAACCGTACCAGCAAGAAGATCCAAAGTATATTTACGCTGTGAAATGGAGATACCGGTCGAGTTATGGGAAATTTCCAAACCCAAAAAGAAACGAGCTGAAATTAAATCTTTAATCTTAAAATCTTGATGCATAGCTTGTTTAAGACTGATGGCATCAACATCATCATTTCTTGCTATCAATATATCATTAACATACAAAAAACTACTGTGAAAGAAGATCCCACAAGCTTAGCAAACAAAGAATGATCACTAGGTGACTGAGCAAAGAAAACCTTCAAAAGAACTGAAGAAAATCAGACTTCTCATTGTCGAGAAGCCTGTTTCAAACCGTAAATGGACTTGTGAAATGAAAAACTGGATTAGGAGGCAGTAATTCTCCTGGACTAGGTGTATAACCCAATGTAGCTCATTAAATCTCTTCTTCCAACTCGCTATGCAAGAAACCATTAATGACATCCATCTAAAAGGACCAACCATTTCGAGCAGCAAGAGCTAACAAAATCTTGACATTAGTCATCTTTGCAAGTGGAGAAAATGTATCTTTGTAATCCACTCCTTCTTTTTGAGTAAAATCATGCGCAACTAAAGGAGCCCTTGATCTTTCCACTGTGCCATCAGAGTTATATTTAAGAGCATGAACCCATCGTCAGCCCACAACATTCTTTGCCATGAGGCAAAGAAACAACATTATAAGTATCATTGGCATTCATGTCATCAAACTCCACACCCATACCCTTCTTCCACATATCAAATGTAACAGCCTGTTTAAAAGTACTTAGTATTGTCTCAGCAGAAAAAGAGAGGAAAACAAATTCAAAAGCAGGAGAAAGATTGGAGTACGAAAGAAGAAAGTGGATATAATGGTGTGAGAGAAGATGATGAAGATTAAATAGATAAGGATGTTAAAGAAAGCTGAGCAAGGGAACAATGGTAATCATATAAGTAACTGGGAGTTTTATGTCGAGGTTTGTCACTAAGAATTGCCACTTGTCCTGGTTTTGATATAACATGAATAAAAGCTTTGTGGCACCAGAGACGGATGATGCATGCCGAGGAATAACAGAGTCAAGAGCGAAAAGGGTGGACAAAGAAAGAAAGATCTTGGTATACAAATCATCATTTTGAGAAGATGTAATTCTAAAAAAAACATAGTTTCATATTTATATAGCATGTACAAATGGTCCATGTTGTGGTATTTCTGAGTTGTTAAGTTTGAGCTGAATCTTCCGTTCTTTAATGTGTGAGTTAGATTCAATACTAACACTTTTGAGCTATTTTTTAAAAAATAAAAATAAAATATTCTTTTTTGTTCATGTACAAATGGCCTATATTGGTAGTATTTTAGTTTAAGTGTGCAAACAAAAGAAATTGGAAACATACTTTTATAACATGTAAATGAAAACTAATAACCAAAAGCTAAATTGAAAACAAATCTTTAACTATAAGATTCCAATACTTATTCCAAATATTTTTGGATTTATTTAGAACTTTAATTAGACATAAAGTCATTCATGCATTGACTTGTACATATTTCCTGATGTATCAAACGTTGGACCACAAATCATGGATGCACATACAAAGCTAGACCTACTCTCTACTTGAGTTTTGTAACAACTAACAACCATAATCAGATGAATTAGTACATAAAGATTAGCAACATCTCTCTTATCTAGTTTTTGTTTTCTCAGTATATGTTATTAGGCATGAATGATAATCCATGTGACTTGTTCAGTAAATATTAAAAAGTGAGGAAAATACAATAATTATTTTCATAACCCATTTGATGTAACTGGGAAGTGAAAAGAAAATCTTAATAAAGGTACTTGTGTTCACTTTTTGACAAATTTAGACAAGTACCACATATTGTTTTAATTGAGATATCAGATTAAATCACAGGTGTTAGCAGGCGAGATACCAAGTCAATTACAACTTACCAGAAACAAAATAATTAACTGATAAATATACTATTCAAAATATCTAGAAGACTGTCACCTGTAGGCAAAAAATGGTTATCACATGAGAAAATATTAATTTGAACTTGAAACAATCCTTAATATATTTACTGTTTATGATATAACAACTTAAAAGCATACTACGACATTTGTTTTCAAGCCTTTTTACAATTGTTTTAAAAACATTCATGAAAAGTTAATATAGCAGTGCTTTTATAAAGAATAGCAAAAAATGATGATTACAAAGTATTACATCATTTATACTATACAAGATATTTTACTGCTTACAACTAAAAACAAAATAAATAAAATGTTTCACATTAAAATACTAGAATCACTTTCCAGAAAATGTTTTAGCAGAGTTAACAATATATATATATATATATATATATATATATATATATATATTTTAACAATATGTATATTAAGGATGTTTATTTTATAATTTTATAATTCTTATTTAATTTATATCTGTAATCTATGATTAACTGTGTTCATTAGATATACATATATAGATTAAAAAATATATGGTCTTATATTTATCTTGTAATTTGTCATTTTATTATTTTAATTTTCTTATTTCTATATATACATATGTACATATTAAAATCAACTCTTCCACGTGTACGTTTATATGGGGTTTATCTAGTATGTATATCTTAGAAATGTACTATTTATAGTGAATTTTATTTTTTATGCACACAAATTAGGAATATTTTATTTTTTATGCACACAAATTAGGCATAGTATATGAGTAATTTATCTAATTGGCTGAAAATAACTATTAAGAAGAAATCAACAAAAACATTAAATACAAAAGATCTGATATGAATAATGAGGAAAAATACAGATATCAAAAGCTTAAAACTTTGACACACTCACCTCATCTCACCTCCCCTTATATACACAATACATGTAAGTATAGATTTGTATATCTATATAAACTGCTAGAGTTACCCCAAGTCTATAGCTAACTTGAAAAAAACAAGAAGTTCTCACATGACCCGAACCACACCATCCATGGGTCCCTTTTACTCTCTCTAAGATGTGTTGTTCTTCTCTATCATCCAGAAATTTTTTAAACCCACTATTTTCTTCACCCTTTAAAGTCATCTAGAGAGAGAACCCAGTTTAAAATTGAAAAACCATTGATTTCATTTTCCGTTTTTTTTAATATATATTTGGAGTCAACGAAAATATCAGAAGAAGAAGAAGCAAACACAAAGAGTACGTCTGTCTTCTTCTTCTGGATTCTAGGGTTTTGCTCTTCATTTGATCTTCGATTCTTGATTTTAATATTAGATTTATTACCTTACTATTGCGGTTGTGGGTTTTATTTGGTTTCTGATAAATATTATCTCATAGTTGAACAACTTTCAATTGGGTCATCATCTTGCTAAGATTCACTCATCAAATCCTTAAGAAAAAAGTTGAATACCATTTGAATGATCTTGAATTGGTTCATCCTCTTGTCTATCATGTTTTGTGGTCACTTTTTGAAGATCTTGAATCGGGTCATCTAGATTTCAATAACCCACTAAGATTTAAAATTTGGATAACTTTTACAAAATCTAAACTGTGTCACTATCATCTCAAGAACCCATATAACAACGTTTGATATACTTTAATTTAGATGGCTAGTGGCTCCGGCAACAACAACAACAACTTCAACATGGCGATGGGAGAGCACATGTTCGACAAAGTGCTAACAACAAGCGACGTCGGGAAACTAAACCGCCTCGTGATTCCAAAGCAACATGCAGAAAACTACTTCCCCTTGGAAGAAATTCAAAACGGCACGATGTTGGATTTCCAAGACAGGAACGGCAAGATGTGGAAGTTTCGTTACTTGTACTGGAGCAGTAGCCAGAGCTACGTGATGACCAAAGGATGGGTCCGTTTCGTCAAAGACAAGAACCTTGAAAGCGGAGACACCATCTCGTTCCACCGTAGCTACGTCCTCGACGATACCGAACCGGGGAAACGAATCAAAAAACTGTACGTTGACTGGAGGCATAGAGCCGACAGGAACCTCGTACACAACATAAACCACCATCATCATTACCCGCTTTTCATGCCTCCGACTTATCCATCTGCTGGTTACTATCCTTTGTCGGGATACTCCATGCCGCATTACCAAAGGCTTCCACCTTTTTATCATAACCAATTTCAGGAGAGGGATTTTTCAGGGTATGGTTATGGAGGGCCTGACTACGCAGGATCACCGTGGGGTCATCATCATCATTATCAGTATGGAAGATCTGAGCCGTTGGTTTATAACTCTTATCCTGTTTACCCGACCACGGGGGTACCTTCGTCTTCCGCCATATTACCTCCTCATCAGCCGCCGCAGGAGGGGACGGCGAAGAAGCTAAGGCTGTTTGGGGTCGATGTGGAGGAGTCGTCTTCTTCAGGGGAGGCACGTGGCGAAATGGCTGTTGCTGGGTACTCTTCGTCTTCTCCAGTTGTGATCAGAGACGAAGAATCATCTTCGGCTATGCAGTTAAGCGAGGATGAAGAATATAAGAGGAAAGGGAAGTCCATAGACTTTTAGAACAAAGAGTCTCCTATTCATCATTTGTTTCATCCTTTTAAAATTATTATAATGTAATTTGGCAATTGGGGAATTTAAAATGTAGTGAGGAACTTCACCGGGATTATATTATATATATTGGTTTTAAGTTTGTTTTTGTTTTGTTTTGAGTTCTGGTTTCAACATGTGAGTTCTTGAGCCCTAGATGCCATATGTTGAAAACCTCCCATCTTTCAATATTGTAAGAAGCTTATATGTATTAATAAATTTGACATCCTTATATAATCTCGAGTTATTAACTATACATACTCTTAATGATCAGATATATACACCAATCCATGAATCAAAGGTGTTACATCTTTAATTTCAGTTATAAGCTGGTAAGTGAGAAGGATAAAAATCTTATTTATTTTATTTAATAAAATGGTACTATCTGTGCCTATCTCTAGCTAAGCTGACAAAGTTTCATGGTACATTCTAAGCTAATGGGAAGTTTCAAAAGCTCTTTAAGCCTCTCTAACCCATCTCTATCTAACCTATCTCTCTATAACACATATGGTCCAGTCTAAGATTGTTTGGTTACTATTGTCTTCGCTTGATTTAACTAAAGGGGATTTGTATGTTAACTTATGGGTGGAGAAGAAAAAAAGAGAAGATATGGAAGCACAATCTCAATTTGTAATAATATTTTAGAACATGAATCACAAAAGGTATGATATCTTCCTTAACTTTTTTTTTACTTTATCCCCAAAGAGAAGATTTTTACTTCACATTTAGCCTCTAACTCGTAATTATGGAATACATTAAAAATGGAATAGATTCATTCCATTTTTTTCCTCATCAAATTTGTTATGTAATTATTTTTATTTTATTTTATTCATTTATTTGTGGAATTATTGAAATGACTATTCCATAATTCCATTCCATTTAAAGTTAAATAATATTTTTTTTTTTGGAATTAATAGAATAAGTCATTCTAAATCATTCCATTCCAAATATTGATAATTCAGTTGCAACCAACCTTACTTTGTTAGTATATTGTTTAATTATTTGCGTGTAGCCTTTTAGTCAGTACAGTTATACGTATCTGGTTTGGAAATACAGGTTAAAGATTATTTGTGAACTAAATTGGAGATCTAGTTGATATCATTTTTTTATGAAACCCAATACATAATTGAAATCAGATCCAAGAGTTTAGTCCAAGATGTGGCCCATTACACTAGTAGACAAGCCTAGTGTTTTTATTAGGCCTAATAATCGACTTCCAAAATTTCTGGCCTAGAAATGTGAGAGAACGTGATAGAGAGACAAAGACATAGGAAATCTGTTGAATATGACGGATGATAGCCCTGTTCGTTTCGAGATCGCTGCGACTGGCGTCAGCGGCTGAAAATTAGTCACGATTATCTTCTTTACTGGTTGCCCGAGTGTAAAACAGAAGACGCAGCGGCAAAGTAATGAAAGGAATTCGGTGGTTCCGGTGTCGCTAAAATAAACAGCGGCCATGTTTATATGTTCGCGTTCATCCCAGCGACAAGAAACACAAAATTTTCTTCACCTCATCTTTTATTTTTCCTTTTAAATTCTGTTTTCGTTCCTTTAATTTTGATCGCGTCAGCGAGACGCGGCGATCTCAAAACGAACAGGGCTGATGCCAAACATTTCCTTCACATGTATCTCGTTGTTGATAGCTCTAATGCACGCTGAGCAGTCGAAAAACATGAAGATTCCCGATCTGATCAATGAAGTCTTGCGTCTTCGATCCTTGTATCATCCAATTATAAGAAATTATCTTTCAGGAAAAAAACATTTAATCAAAATTTGTAAAAGTACATTTTAAATTTAAATATAATTTATCCGAATTTAAGGAACTAAATTTATCTGAACTTAAGAAAATACAATAATTTTTGATTAATTCCATTACAAATTAAAATTTGAAACATTTGATATCCAAATTATAAGTTAATTTGAAATTATATGTTGGTTATTTTAAAATTCTTCTAAATCCAAATTATCCCACTAACCAAACTATTTCAACCAATAAACCTGAATCAGCCAAACCTATATGCCAATCAAAATATAATTTTGACAAAAAATAATAATAATCTGAATACAAAGGATTTCCATATTAAATAAAAAAGTTTCAAGCCTACTAAGGCTATAGTTATAAGGCCTTGCCCATTGCAGAGAAACTCATAAAGATAATAAAGAGCTTAGTTGAACCCACGGCCCATATAAGGCCCAGTAGCGATGAAGAGACCGAACTCTGAGAAAGGGATCTCCAAATGAAACTGGGAGAGAAAGAAGGCGAGAGATGGCGAAGGAGAAGAGGTGTGTGGAGTGTGGCCACAAGGTTAAATCATTGCTGATTCAGTACTCTCCTGGCAACTTTCGTCTCATGAAATGCGTAAGCTTGTGCGAAAACTGAAATTAGGCTTCTTAATTTCAACTGAATGTTCTCAAAAAGTTTACATCTTTTGTAGGAGAATTGCAACGAAGTAGCAGACGAATACATCGAGTGCGAGCTGATGGTATGTCTTTTAAATATTCAATTGATGATCTTCTGCTTCGTGGGTTTCCATCAAAATTTGATTTTTCTTTTGTTTTCGTTTTATCAGATTATATTCATCGACTTGATACTTCACAAGACAAAGGCTTATAGACACTTACTCTACAATGTGTTTACTCAAGAAACTGTCTACGTTCAGGTAAAAAAGGCAGAGACTTTGTTTCAGTTCACGAGTGCTTAAACAGCTTCTTTACTGAATCAGACCACATACTCTGTTATCTGATCTTCAGAGGGTTTCACAATTTGGCAGCATCTGTTGTGGAAGTTGGTCTTGGCTTATCTTCTTCTAGATACTTGTATCCTTTCCTTTTCTTTTGTATTGTAACTATACAGAGCATATTATTTTGGAGAGCCTTTAACAAATTTAAAGATAGAAGCTTGCTGTTGAGAAGAACCAATGATGAATCAAGCGTGCCCATTAGCTTTGTTCTTGCATCTCTAGAGGTTTGTTGGTTCTTTTTTTCCATTGAAGTTGTATAGATTTTGGAAGGAATAAGATAATATATTATAATACATTGATCAGGTTCTGGTTAATGTCTTATCTGCAAACTTTGCATTTGTTTTATCATTTGCACTTGCGTCCAAGATTATATCAATCGGTGCTTCCAGGTATTTACTACGTTTTATTTATGATGATATTCACACTAAAGTCTATCTGTATGTTGTGCCCTTGATAACTTAGTATTATGGTTTGCAGAGGAAAAGAGATTCTTTTGGGGATCTTCATCTCAAGTTACATCAAGATCTTTCTATTTGCTATGCCGGTATGTTACATGTAGAATGTCTCAGAGTCTTGTCTTTGAATAATAATGAACTAAGATAGCTTCTTCTATTTGCTCTGGTGCTAAGCTCTTAAACCGATACTAAAGTAGATATGTTACAGGTTTGGGAGTTCCCAGTTTCAGTGATCTTCATTGTAGATATGCTTGTCTTAACATCAAACGCAGTTGCTCTTAAAGGTCAGATCTTGTGTTCTGTCTCGCTCTTTTTTGTTGTTTGTTATATAGCAATGTCTCAACGCTTTTTGTTCCTTGTAGTCTTTCTGACCCTGAATCTTCTTATGTTGTTGCCAGTGATGACTGAATCAACAACGAGCAGATGCTTAGCCGCGTGTTTCATGGCACACTCGATTAAATTCTTGGCAGATCAAATCTCTGGGTCAAGGTCCTTGAAACACTTGGGGTCTGTGATGTATCTGCCTTTTATTTTCAAAAACGTGTGATCTTATAATCGTCACAAGGGAAGAGTTTGTTTAATCTTTGATCATATGTTCATTAAGATAAATGTTAGGATCCTGACACACTTTTATTTAATCCACTCTTTTTTTGGATGCTTCAGAAGCTGTCTTGCACTGAAATTAAAGATACAAACTCTAAAAGACTGTACCTTAACGAACAAGTAACGCCATTTTCCTAATTTGAAGAGATACATACACAGCACAGTACTATAACCAAACCTGTAAGCTATAAAATTAAAGGTCATGAAGCCGCTATAAAGGTCATTCATGTGGTTAATTAAATTAATCAAGTTTAATACTTTTTTTATGAGAACGCTTAATTTATAGAGAAATTCCCTTCGATAGTTTTTATTAATTTATTTTCGTAAAAATAGACCTTCAGAGAAGAAAATGGCCAAAATAGATTTTATTGAAGAATAAAATTTGCATTTATACCCTTAGGGTTAACTAATCTAAAACTTAGGGTTTAGAGTTAATGAGTTGGGTTTTGGGGATATGTTCAAATTTTTAAAAATAAAAAATAAAAAATAAAATTTTCAAAATAAAAAAAAATTATTTTGGTCATTTTTTTAAAGGCTATTTTTGTGACAAAAACTTAAAAAGAGCTATTAGAGAAAATTGCCCTAATTTACTAAAGATTATAGGCTTCAATATATACATTATTTACCAAAAACTCAATATTTTCGTAGGGGTTAAACACATAGATTTTGAGAAAATTCAAAAATAATAACAATATTGATTTGATACAAATTTTCCTCATGTACTAATATATAATGATGGTCAAACAGGTTTGAAACTTTTTTTGTCTCCATTTCTCTAGATAATAGCGATTTTATAATGGTTAGTCCACTAATTTAGGGAGTATATGAAGTTTTACTAAATTAATTTATAAAAACAATTGAAAGATGCTCATTTACCATGAAATAGAGTTTATCATACATTAATACAAATGTAGAATATGATTATAAATTATAAAACAACAATAAAGATTATAGGCTTCAATATATAAAGTATTTATCAAAAACTCAATATTTTCGTAGGGGTTAGTTAACACATAGACTTTGAGAAAAATTCAAAAAATACGATAATATCGTTTTAATGCATAGTTGCATCATGTACTAACATATGATGATGTTCAAAGAGGTTTAAAACCTTTGTTGTCTCCGTTTTCAAGAAAATAGTGATTTTATAGTGGTTATTCCATCGATTTAGAGACCATTATGAAATTTTACTAAATTAATTGATAAACAAATTATAACGATTCCCATATACCATGAAAAAGATTAAAATACATTAATACAAATGTAGAATGTGGTTAGAAATTTTAAAACAACACTAAAGATTATAGGCTTCAGTATATAAGACATTTACCAAAAACTCAAAAATTTGGTAGGGGTTAAACACATAGATTTTGAAAAAAATTCAAAAAATATGATAATATTGTTTTAATGCATAGTTTCATCTTGCACTAACATTTATGATGAAATGCAAATAGGTTTGAGCCTTTGTTGTCTCTATTTTTCAAGAGAATAGCGATTTAATAGTGGTTATTCCACCGATTTAGGGAGTATTGTGAAGTTTTACTAAATTTATTGATAAAAAATTAAAATGATTTTCATGCATCATGAAAGAGAGTTTAACATACATTAATACAAATATAGAATGTGTTTAAATTTTTTAAAACAACACTAAAAAGTATACACTTCAGTATATAGTGCGTATAGGCCACCCTTGGGGAAATGCACCGGGTGCCGTAGCTAACCGAGTAGCTCTAGAAGCATGTGTACAAGCTCGTAATGAAGCATGTATACTGAAGCATATACCATGAAAGAGAGTTTAACATACATTAATATAAATTTATAATATTGTTAGAAAATTTAGAACAACAATAAAAAGTATAAGCTTCAGTATATAGAGCGTTTAACGTAAAATTCAATATTTTCATAGGAGTTAACACATAGATTTTGAGAAAAATTCAAAAAATATAAAAATATTGTTTTAATACATAGTTGTCTCATGTACTAATATATGATGATAGTCAAAGAGGTTTGAAACCTATGTTGCCTCCATTTCCCTAGAGAATAACAATTTTATAATGGTTAGTCCACTAATTTAAGGAGTATTATGAAGTTTTACTAAATTAATTTATAAAAACAATTGAACGATGTTCATTTACCATGAAAGAGAGTTTAGCATACATTAATACAATTGTATAATATGGTTAGAAATTTTAAAACAACACTAAAGATTATAGGCTTCAGTATATAAAGTGTTTACCAAAAACTTAATATTTTCGTAGGGGTTCACACATAGATTTTGAGAAAAAATAAAAAAATATAGCAATATTGCCTTAATACATAGTTGTCTTGCCACATGTACTAATATATGATGATAGTCAAAGAGGTTTAGAACCTTTGTTGTCTCCATTTCTCTAGATAATATCAATTTTATAATGGTTAGTCCACTAATTTAAGGAATATATGAAGTTTTACTAAATTAATTTATAAAAAATAATTGAACGATACTCATTTACAATTAAAGAGAGTTTAACATACATTAATACAAATGTAGAATATGATTAGAAATTATAAAACAACACTAAAGATTATAGGCTTCAGTATATAAAATATTTACCAAAAACTCAATATTTTTGTAGGGGAACACATACATTTTGAGAAAATTTCAAAAAATACGACAAATTTTTTTTAATGCATAGTTGCATCCTGCACTAACATATGATGATGTTCAAAGAGGGCTGGAGCCTTTGTTGTCTCCATTTTTCAAGAAAATAGTGATTTTATAGTGGTTATTCCATCGATTTAGGGAGTATTATAAAGTTTTACTAAATTAATTGATAAAAAAATTATAATGGTTCTCATATAGCATGAAAAAGAGCTTAAAATACATTAATACAAATGTAGAATATGTTTAAAAATTTTAAAACAACACTAAAGATTATAGGCTTCAGAATATAAAGTATTTACAAAAAATTCAATATTTTTAACACATAGATTTTGAGAAAATTTCAAAAAATATAACAATATTGCTATAATACATAGTTGTCTCCTGTACTAATATATAATGATGGTCAAAGAGTTTTGAAACCTTTTTTGTCTCCATTTCTCTAGAAAATAGCGATTTTATAATGGTTATTCCACTAATTTGGAGAGTATATGGAGTTTCACTAAATTCATTTATAAACAAAATTGAACGATACTCATTTACTATGAAAGATAGTTTAGCATATATTAATACAAATGTAGATTATGGTTAGAAATTTTAAAACACACTAAAGATTATAGGCTTCAGTATATAAAGTATTTACCAAAAATTCAATATTTTTAACACATAGATTTTGAGAAATTTTTTTAAAAACCGACAAAATTGTTTTAATGCATAGTTGCATTCTGCACTAACATATGATGATGTTCAAAGAGGTTTGGAGCCTTTGTTGTCTCCGTTTTTAAATAAATAGTGATTTGATAGTCGTTATTCCATTGATTTAGGGAGTATTATGAAATTTTACTAAATTAATTTATAAACAAAATGGAACGATACTCATTTACCATGAAAGAGAGTTTAGCATACATTAATACAAAGGTAGAATATGGTTAGAAATTTTAAAACAACACTAAAGAATACCAATTTTATAATGGTTAGTCCACTAATTTAAAGAATATATGAAGTTTTCCTTAATTAATTTATAAAAATCAATTGAACGATACTCATTTACCATGAAAGAGAGTTTAACATACATCAATACAAATGTAGAATATGGTTAGAAATTTTAAAACAACACTAAATATTATAGGCTTAGTATATGAAGTATTTACCAAAAACTTAATATTTTCGTAGCGGTTAGTTAACACATAGATTTTGGGAAATTTCAAAAAATACGACAATTTTTTTAATGGATAGTTGGATCCTGCACTAACATATGATGATGTTCAAAGAGGTTTGGAGCCTTTGTTGTCTCCGTTTTTCAAGAAAATAGTGATTTTATAGTGGTTATTCCATCGATTTAGGGAGTATTATGAAGTTTTACTAAATTAATTGATAAAATAATTATAACTATTCTCATATACCATGAAAAAAGAGCTTAAAATAAATTAATACAAGTGGAGAATATGGTTAGAAATTTTAAAACAACACTAAAGATTATAGGCTTCAGTATATAAAATATTTACCAAAAACTCAATATTTTGGTAGGGGTTAACACATAGATTTTGAGAAAAATTCAAAAAATATAACAATATTGTTTTAATGCACAGTTTTTTTTTTTTTGAATTGAATGTTAAATTGAATTCAAAAGAAAAAAAACCTTTTTACAACACTAAGTGAGTCCTTTCTTATAGAAACTATACTAGAAAATCAAAAAACTCATACTACTACTCCAATCAACTTCTCTTCCATCACTCAAAAGAACTTCTTCAATACCTAGCCCTCACTCCTACTAGGCACCTAGCTCTCACTCCTACTAGGACATTCCTCCACCCTGAAGAACTTACCCATCTCTCACTCCTACTGGGCACCTAGCTCTCACTCCTACTAGGACAACCAAGCTTATCTTGTTCCAAACCAAAACTGCAATCCTCCTTCATACTTCTTATCCCTCCCTTGAATGATATAAAGCTTATTCCTTACAGTTTTTTCAATGAGCTTAGTAAGAAGACAGTGAGAAGATCCTTGTTCCCCATGTCTCCTCCTATTTCTCTCCCTCCAAATATAATGCACTGAAGTTTGATTTTTTAATGCACAGTTGCATCCTGCACAAATATATGATGATGTTCAAAAGGTTTGGAGCCTTTGTTGTCTCCTTTTTTTCAAGAAAATAGCGATTTTATAGTGGTTATTCCATCGATTTAGAAAGTATTATGAAGTTTTACTAAATTAATTGATAAAAAAATATAACGATTCTCATATACCTTGAAAAAGAGCTTAAAATACATTAATACAAATGTAGAATATGATTAGAAATTTTAAAACAACACTAAAGATTATAGGCTTCAGTATATAAAACATTTACCAAAAACTCAATATTTTCGTAGGGGTTAACACATAGATTTTGAGAAAATTTCAAAAAATATAACAATATTTCTCTAACACATAGTTGTCTCCTGTACAAATATTTAATGATTGTCAAAGATGTTTGAAACCTTTTTTTGTCTCCATTTCTCTAGAAAAGAGTGATTTTATAATGATTATTCCACTAATTTAGAGAGTAACTAATTTAGAGAGTATACGAAGTTTCACTAAATTAATTTATAAACAAAATTGAACGATATTCATTTACCATGAAAGAGAGTTTAGCATACATTAATACAAGTGTAGAATATGATTAGAAATTTTAAAACAACACTAAAGATTATAGGCTTCAGTATATAAAACATTTACAAAAAAACTCAATATTTTCTTAGAGGTTAACACATAGATTTTGAGAAAATTTCAAAAAATATAACAATATTTCTCTAACACATAGTTGTCTCCTGTACAAATATTTAATGATTGTCAAAGATGTTTGAAACCTTTTTTTGTCTCCATTTCTCTAGAAAAGAGTGATTTTATAATGATTATTCCACTAATTTAGAGAGTAACTAATTTAGAGAGTATACGAAGTTTCACTAAATTAATTTATAAACAAAATTGAACGATATTCATTTACCATGAAAGAGAGTTTAGCATACATTAATACAAGTGTAGAATATGATTAGAAATTTTAAAACACACATAGATTTTGAGAAAATTAAAATAAATACGACAAAATTGTTTTAATGCATAGTTGCATCTTGCACTAACATATGATGATGTTCAAAGAGGTTTGGAGCCTTTTTTGTCTCCGTTTTCAAAAAAAAATAGTGATTTTATAGTCGTTATTCCATTGATTTAGAGAGTATTATGAAATTTTACTAAATTAATTTATAAACAAAATTGAACGATACTCATTTACCATGAAAGAGAGTTTAGCATACATTAATACAAATGTAGAATATGGTTAGAAATTTTAAAACAACACTAAAAATTATAGACTTCAGTATATAAAGTATTTACAAAAAACTCAATATTATCGTAGGGGTTAATACATAAATTTGAGAAATTTCAAAAAATACGACAAAATTTTTTTTAATGCATAGTTGCATCCTTCACTAACATAAGTTTGAAACCTTTATTGTCTCCGTTTGTCCAGAAAATAGTGATTTTATAGTGGTTATTCCATCGATTTAGGGAGTATTATGAAGTTTGACTAAATTAATGGATAAAAAAATTATAACGATTCTCATATACAATGAAAAAGAGCTTAAAATACATTAATAAAAATGTAGAACATGGTTAGAAATTTAAAAACAACACTAAAGATTATAGGCTTCAGTATATAAAACATTAACCAAAAACTCAATATTTTTGTAGGGGCTAACACTTGAGAAAAGTTCAAAAAATATAACAATATTGCTTTAACACATAGTTATCTCCTGTAAAAATATATAATGATGGTCAAAGAGGTTTGGAACCTTTTTTGTCTACATTTCTCTACTGAATAGCGATTTTATCATTGTTAATCCAATAATTTAGGGAGTTTATGAAGTTTTCCTAAATTAATTTATAAAAAAAGTTGAACGATACTCATTTACCATGAAAGAGAGTTTAGCATACATCAATACATATGTAGAATATGGTTAGAAATTTTAAAACAACACTAAAGATTATAGGCTTAGTATATAAAGTATTGACCAAAAACTTAATATTTTCGTAGTGGTTAGTTAACACATAGATTTTGGGAAATTTCAAAAAATACGAAAAAATTCTTTTAATGGATAGTTGGATCCTGCACTAACATACGATGATGTTCAAAGAGGTTTAGAGCCTTTCTTGTCTCCATTTTTTAAGAAAATAGTGATTTTATAGTGGTTATTCCATCGATTTAGGGAGTATTATGAAGTTTTACTAAATTAATTGATAAAAAATTATAACTATTCTCATATACCATGAAAAAAAGCTTAAAATAAATTAGTACAAATGGAGAATACAGTTATAAATTTTAAAACAACACTAAAGATTATAGGCTTCAGTATATAAAATATTTACCTATAACTCAATATTTTCGTAAGGTTAACACATATATTTTGAGAAAAATTCAAAAAATATAATAATATTATTTTAATGCACAGTTGCATCCTGTACAAATATATGATGATGTTCAAAAAGGTTTGGGGCCTTTGTTGTCTCATTTTTTCAAGAAAATAGCGATTTTATAGTGGTTATTCCATTGATTTAGGGACACATTTAAGTTTTACTAAATTAATTGATAAAAAAATTATAACATTTCTCATATACCATGAAAAATAGCTTAAAATAAATTAATACAAACGTAGAATAAAGTTAGAAATTTTAAAATAACACTGAAGATTATAGGCTTCAGTTTATAAAACATTTACCAAAAACTCAATATTTTCGTAGAGGTTATCACATAGATTTAGAAAAAATTCAAAAAATATAACAATATTTCTTTAATACATAGTTGTCTTCTGTACTAATATATAATGATGGTCAAAGAGGTTTGAAACATTTTTTGTCACTATTTATCTAGAAAATAACGATTTTATAATGGTTATTCCACTAATTTAGGGAATATATGGAGTATTACTAAATTAATTTATAAAAAATAGAACTATACTCATTTACCACGAAAGAGAGTTTAGCATACATTAATAAAAATGTAAAATATGGTTAGAAATTTTAGAACAACACTATAGATTATAGGCTTCAGTATATAAAACATTTACCAAAACCTCAATATTTTCGTAGGGGTTAGTTAACCCATAGATTTTGAGAAAATTTCAAAAAATATAACAATATTGTTTTAATGCACAATTGCATCCTGCACAAATATATGATGATGTTCAAAGAGGTTTGAAGCCTTTGTTGTCTTCGTTTTTCAAGAAAATAGTGATTTTATAGTGGTTATTTAATCGATTTTGGAAGTACTATGAAGTTTATTAAATTAATTGATAAAAAAATTATAACGATTCTCATATACAATGAAAAAGAGCTTAAAATACATTAATAAAAATGTAGAATATGATTAGAAATTTTAAAACAACACTAAAGATTATAGGCTTAGTATATAAAGTATTTACCAAAAACTTAATATTTTCGTAGCGGTTAGTTAACACATAGATTTTGGGAAATTTCAAAAAAATACAACAAAATTGTTTTAATGGATAGTTGGATCCTGCACTAATATATGATGATGTTCAAAGAGGTTTGGAGCCGTTGTTGTCTCCGTTTTTCAAGAAAATAGTGATTTTATAGTGGTTATTCTATCGATTTAGGGAGTATTATGAAGTTTTACTAAATTAATTGATAACAAAATTATAATGATTCTCATATACCATGAAAAGATATTAAAATACATTGATAGAAATGGAGAATAAGATGAAAATTTTAAAACAACGATAAAGATTATAGGCTTCAGTATATAAAACATTTACCTATAACTCAATATTTTCGTATGGGTTAACACATAATTTTTGAGAAAAATTCAGAAAATATAACAATATTGCTTTATACATAGTTGACTCCTGTACAAATATATAATGATGGTCAAAGAGGTTTGGAGCCTTTGTTGTTTCTGTTTTTCAAGAAAATAGTGATTTTATAGTGGTTATTTAATCGATTTTGGAAGTACTATGAAGTTTATTAAATTAATTGATAAAAAAATTATAACGATTCTCATATACCATAAAAAAAAGATAAAAATACATTAATACAAATGCAGAATATGGTTAGAAATTTTAAAACAACAAAAGATTATACGCTTCAGTATATAAAACATTTACCAAAGACTCAATATTTTCGTAGGGGGGTTAACACATAGATTTTGAGAAAATTTCAAAAAATGTAATAATATTGTTTTAATGCATAGTTGCATCTTGCACTAATATATGATGATGTTCAAAGATGTTTTGAGCCTTTGTTGTCTCCATTTCTCTAGAGAATAGCGATTTTATAATGGCTATTCCACTAATTTAGGGAGTATATGAAGTTTTACTAAATTAATTTATAAACAAAATTGAACGAAACTCATTCACAATGAAAGAGAGTTTTGAATACATTAATACAAATGTAGAATATGATTAGAAATTATAAAACAACACTAAAGATTATAGGCTTCGGTATATAAAGTATTCACCAAAAATTCAATATTTTCGTAGGGGTTGACAGAAAGATTTTGAGAAAATTAAAAAAAATACGACAAAATTGTGTTAATGCATAGTTGCATGCTGCACTAATATATGATGATGTTCAAAGAGGTTTGGAACCTTTGTTGTCTCCGTTTTTCAAGAAAATAGTGATTTTATAGTCGTTATTCCATTGGTTTAGGGAGTATTATGAAATATTACTAAATTAATTTATAAACAAAATTGAACGATACTCATTTACCATGAAAGAGAGTTTAGCATACATTAATGCAAATGAAGAATATTGTTAGAAATTTTAAAACAACACTAAAGATTATAGACTTCAGTATATAAAGTATTTACAAAAAAACTCAATATTATCGTAGGGGTTAATACATAAATTTGAGAAATTTCAAAAAATACGAAAAAATTGTTTTCTTGCATAGTTGCATCCTGCACTAACACATGATGATGTCCAAAGAGGTTTGGAGCCTTTATTGTCTCCGTTTGTCAAGAAAATAGTGATTTTATAGTGGTTATTCTTTCGATTTAAGGAGTATTATAAAGTTTGACTAAATTAATTGATAAAAAAATTATAACGATTCTCATATACAATGAAAAAGAGCTTAAAATACATTAATAAAAATGTAGAATATGGTTAGAAATTTTAAAACAACACTAAAGATTATAGGCTTAAGTATATAAAACATTAACCAAAAACTTAATATTTTCGTAGGGGTTAACACATCGATTTTGAGAAAATTTTTAAAAATATAACAATATTGCTTTAACACAAACTTATCTCCTGTACAATATATAATGATGGTCAAAGAGGTTTGGAACTTTTTTTGTCTCCATTTCTCTACCGAATAGCGATTTTATAATTGTTAATCCACTAATTTAGAGAGTTTATGAAGTTTTCCTAAATTAATTTATAAAAAAAATTGAACGATACTCTATTACCATGAAAGATAGTTTAGCATACATCAATACAAATGTATAATATGGTTAGAAAGTTTAAAACAACACTAAAGATTATAGGCATAGTATATAAAATATTTACAAAAAACTTAATATTTTCGTAGCGGTTAGTTAACACATAGATTTTGGGAAATTTCAAAAAATACGACAAAATATTTTTAATGGATAGTTGGATCCTGCACTAACATATGATGATGTTCAAAGAGGTTTGGAGCCTTTGTTATCTCCGTTTTTCAAGAAAATAGTGATTTTATAGTGGTTATTCCATCGATTTAGGGAGTATTATGAAGTTTTACTAAATTAATTGATAAAAAAAATTCTAACTATTCTCATAGACCGTGAAAAAGAGCTTTAAATAAATTAGTACAAATGGAGAATATGGTTAGAAATTTTAAAACAACACTAAAGATTAGAGGCTTCAGTATATAAATTATTTACCAAAAACTAAATATTTTCGTAGGGGGTTAACACATAGATTCTAAGAAAAATTCAAAAAATATAACAGTATTGTTTTAATGCACAGTTGCACCCTGCACAAATATATGATGATGTTCAAAGAGGTTTGGAGTCTTTGTTGTCTCCTTTTTTCAAGAAAATATCGATTTTATAGTGGTTATTCAATCGATTTAGGGTGTATTATGAAGTTTTACTAAACTAATTGATAAAAAAATTATAACGTTTCTCATATATCATGATAAAGAGAATAAAATAAACTAATACAAATGTAGAATAAAGTTAGAAATTTTAAAATAACACTAAAGATTATAGGCTTCAGTTTATAAAACATTTACCAAAAACTCAATATTTTCGTAGAGGTTATCACATGGATTTTGAAAAAATTCAAAAAATATAACAATATTGCTTTAATACATTGGTGTCTCCTGTACTAATATATAATGATGGTCAAAGAGGTTTGGAACCTTTTTTGTCGCCATTTCTCTAGAAAATAGCGATTTTACAATGGTTATTCCACTAATTTAGGAAATATATGGAGTATTACTAAATTAATTTATAAGAAAATTATAAAGATTCTCATATACCTTGAAAAAGAGCTCAAAATACATTAATATAAATGCAGAATATGGTTACAAATTTTAAAACAACAGGGCTTCAGTATATAAAGTATTTACCAAAAATTCAATATTTTCGTAGGGGTTAACACAAAGATTTTGAGAAAATTAAAAAAAAACGACAAAATTGTTTTAATGCATAGTTGCATCCTGCACTAACATATGATGATGTTCAAAGAGGTTTGGAACCTTTGTTGTCTACGTTTTTCAAGAAAATAGTGATTTTATAGTCGTTATGCCATCGATTTAGGGAGTATTATGAAATTTTACTAAATTAATTGATAACAAAATTATAACGATTCTCGTTTACCATGAAAAGAGCTTAAAATACAATAATACAAATGGAGAATATGGTGAAAATTTTGAAACAACACTAAATATTATAGGCTTCAGTATATAAAACATTTACCTATAACTCAATATTTTCGTAGGGGTTAACACATAGTTTTTGAGAAAAATTCAGAAAATATAACAATATTTCTTTATACATAGTTGTCTCCTGTACAAATATATAATTCGGGTCAAAGAGGTTTGGAGCCTTTGTTGTCTCTTTTTTCAAGAAAATAGTGATTTTATAGTGGTTATTTAATCGATTTTGGAAGTATTATGAAGTTTTACTAAATTAATTGATAAAAAAATTATAACGATTTTATATACCATGAAAAAGAGCTTAAAATACATTAATACAAATGCAGAATATGGTTTGAAATTTCAAAACAACACTAAAGATTATACGCTTCAGTATATAAAACATTTACCAAAAACTCAATATTTTCGTAGGGGTTGTTAACACATAGATTTTGAAAAAAATTCAAAAAATGTAATAATATTATTTTAATGCGTAGTTGCATCCTGCACTAATATACGATGATGTTCAAAGATGTTTGGAGCCTTTGTTGTCTCCATATCTCTAGAGAATAGCGATTTTATAATGGTTATTCCACTAATTTACGGAGTATATGAAGTTTTACTAAATTAATTTATAAACAAAATTGAACGATACTCATTTACAATGAAAGAGAGTTTTGAATACATTAGTACAAATGTAGAATATGATTAGAAATTATAAAACAACACTAAAGATTATAGGCTTCAGTATATAAAGTATTTACCAAAAATTCAATATTTTCGTAGGGGTTAACACAAAGATTTTGAGAAAATTAAAAAAAAACGACAAAATTGTTTTAATGCATAGTTGCATCCTGCACTAACATATGATGATGTTCAAAGAGGTTTGGAACCTTTGTTGTCTACGTTTTTCAAGAAAATAGTGATTTTATAGTCGTTATGCCATTGGTTTAGGGAGTATTATGAAATTTTACTAAATTAATTAATAAAAAAAATTGAACGATACTCATTTACCATGAAAGAGAATTTAGCATACATTAATGCAAATGTAGAATATAATTAGAAATTTTAAAACAACACTAAAGATTATAGACTTCAGTATATAATGTATTTACAAAAAACTCAATATTATCGTAGGGGTTAATACATAAATTTGAGAAATTTCAAAAAATACGAAAAAATTGTTTTAATGCATAGTTTCATCCTGCACTAACACATGATGATGTTCAAAGAGGTTTGGAGCCTTTATTGTCTCTGTGTTTTAAGAAAATAGTGATTTTATAATGGTTATTCCTTCGATTTAGGGAGTATTATGAAGTTTGACTAAATTAATTGATAAAAAAATATAAAGATTCTCATATACAATGTAAAAGAGCTTAAAATACATTAATAAAATGTAGAATATGGTTAGAAATTTTAAAACAACACTAAAGATTATAGGCTTCAATATATAAAACATTAACCAAAAACTCAATATTTTCGTAGGGGTTAACACATAGATTTTGAGAAAAATTCAAAAAATATAACAATATTTTTTTAACTCATAGTTATCTCTTGTACAAATATATAATGATGGTCAAAGAGGTTTGAAACCTTTCTTGTCTTCATTTCTCTACCGAATAGCGATTTTATAATTGTTAGTCCACTAATTTAGGGAGTTTATGAAGTTTTCCTAAATTAATTTATAAAAAAAAAATTGAACGATACTCTTTTACCATGAAAGAGAGTTTAGCATACATCAATACAAAGGTATAATATGATTATAAATTTTAAAACAATACTAAAGATTATAGGCTTAGTATATAAAGTATTTACCAAAAACTTAATATTTTCGTAGCGGTTAGTTAACACATAGATTTTGGGAAATTTAAAAAAATACGACAAAATTGTTTTAATGGATAGTTGGATCCTGCACTAACATATGATGATGTTCAAAGAGGTTTGAAGCATTTGTTTTCTCCGTTTTTAAGAAAATAGTGATTTTTTTTTTGTCAGCAGCAAAACAGATTCATATAGACTCTGCGAACCATCCCGGTAACTCTGCATCCATATGAACGACAAACGACGGTTGTTTCCTTGCACTGCGTGCTAGACTATCCGCCTTTGAGTTATGTGTCTGTGGTATATGAATGATCTCTGAGCTGTTGAAACTTCTCTTCAAGAACTTTATGTCTTCCAAATAACTTGCAAAGGCTGGCCACTCTTCTGTTTCTGAAACCATCTTCACCAATTGAGCACAAT
>NC_027756.1:621118-622026 GCF_000695525.1 Brassica oleracea var. oleracea
AGAATATGGTTAGAAATTTTAAAACAACACTAAAGATTATAGGCTTCTGTATATAAAATATTTACCAAAAACTAAATATTTTCGTAGGGTGTTAACACATAGATTTTGAGAAAATTTCAAAAATATAATAATATTGTTTTAATGCATAGTTGCATCCTGCACTAATATATGATGATGTTTAAAGAGTTTTGGAGCCTTTGTTGTCTCCATTTCTCTAGAGAATAGTGATTTTATAATGGTTAGTCTACTAATTTAGGAAGTATATGAAGTTTTACTAAATTAATTTATAAAAAAAATTGAACGATGCTCATTTACAATGAGAAGAGCTTAGAATACATTAATAAAAATGTAGAATATGGTTAGAAATTTTAAAACAACACTAAAGATTATAGGCTTCAGTATATAAAACATTTACTAAAAACTCAATTTTTTCGTAAGGGTTAACACATAGATTTTGAGAAAAATTCAAAAAATATAACAATATTGCTTTAATACATAGTTGCCTGATATACAAATATATAATAATGTTCAAAGAGGTTTGGAGCCTTTGTTGTCTCCATCTTTCAAGAAAATAGTGATTTTATAGTGGTTATTTCCATCGATTTAGTAAGTATTATGAAATTTTACTAAATTAATTGATAAAAAAATTATAAAGATTCTCATATTCCATGAAAAAGAGCTTAAAATACATTAATACAAATGAGAACATGGAGAAATTTTAAAACAGAACCAAAAATTATAGGCTTCAGTATATAAAACATTTACTAAAAACTCAATTTTTTCGTAAGGGTTAACACATAGATTTTGAGAAAAATTCAAAAAATATAACAATATTGCTTTAATACATAGTTGCCTGATATACAAATATATAATAATGTTCAAAGAGGTTTGGAGCCTTTGTTGTCTCC
>NC_027756.1:622207-623198 GCF_000695525.1 Brassica oleracea var. oleracea
TTTCGTAGGGGTTAGTTAACACATAGATTTTGAGAAAAATTAAAAAAAAAATATAACAATATTGTTTCAATGCATAGTTGCATCCTGCACTAATATATGATGATGGTCAAAGAGGTTTGGAGCCTTTGTTGTATCTGTTCTTCAAGAAAATAGTGATTTTATAGTGGATATTCCATCGATTTAGGAAGTATTATGAAGTTTAACTAAATTAATTGATAAAAACATTATAACAATTCTCATATATCATGAAAAAGAGCTTAAAATACATTAATACAAATGTAGAATATGGTTAGAAACTCTAAAACAACACTAAAGATTATAGGCTTCAATATATAAAACATTTACCAAAAACTCAATATTTTCGTAGGGTTAACACATAGATTTTGAGAAAATTTCAAAAAATACGACAAAGTTGTTTTCATGCATAGTTGCATCCTGCACTAACATATGATAATGTTCAAAGAGGTTTGGAGCCTTTGTTGTCTCCGTTTTTCAAGAAAAATAGTGATTTTATATTGGTTATTCCATCGATTTATGGAATATTATGAAGTTTTACTAAATTAATTGATAAAAAATTATAACGATTGTTATATACCATGAAAAAGTGCTTAAAATACATTAATACAAATGTAGAATATGATTAGAAATTTTAAAACAACACTAGAGATTATAGGCTTCAGTATATAAAACATTTACCAAAAACTCAATATTTTCGGAATGGTTAACACATAGATTTTGAGAAAAATTTCAAAAAATATAAAAATATTGCTTTAATACGTAGTTGTCTCCTATACAAATATATAATGATGTTCAATAAGGTTTGGAGCCTTTGTTGTCTCCTTTTTTCAAGAAAATAGTGATTTTATAGTGGTTATTCCTTCGATTTAGGAAGTATTATGAATTTTACTAAAATAATTGATAAAAAAATTATAATGATTCTCATATTCCATGAAAAAGAGCTTAAAATACATTAATGCAAATGCAGAATATG
>NC_027756.1:623252-636486 GCF_000695525.1 Brassica oleracea var. oleracea
AACTCAATATTTTCGTAGGGGTTAACACATAGATTTTGAGAAAATTTCAAAAAATACGACAAAATTGTTTTCATGCATAGTTGCATCCTGCACTAACATATGATGATGTTCAAAGAGGTTTGGAGCCTTTTTGTCTCCGTTTTCAAGAAAAATAGTGATTTTATAGTAGTTATTATATTGATTTAGGGAGTATTATGAAGTTTTACTAAATTAATTGATAAAAAATTATAACGATTCTCATATATCATGAAAAATAGCTTAAAATACATTAATACAAATGTATAATATGGTTAAAAAAATTTAAACAACACTAAATATTATTGGCTTCAGTATATAAATTATTTACCAAAAACTCAATATTTTCGTAGGGGTGTTAACACATAGATTTTGAGAAAATTTCAAAAAATATGACAATTTTCATATACCATGAAAGAGAGTTAAACATACATTAATAAAAACGTAGAATATGGTTAGAAATTTTAAAACAACATTAAATGTATAGGATTCATTATATAGAGCGTTTAACATAAAACTCAATATTTACCAAAAAATTCAACACATCGATTTTGAGCAAATTCAAAAATTCAAAAATATTGTTTTAATACACAGTTGCATCATGCACTAACATATTATGATATTCAAAGAGGTTTGGAACATTTGTTGTCTCTGTTTCTCTTGAAAAATAGCGATTTTATAGTAGCTAGTCCACCGATTTAGGGAGTATTATGAAGTTTTACCAAATTAATTGATAAAAAAAATAAAACGATTTTAATGCATCTGAAAGAGAGTTTAACATACATTAATATAAATGTAGAATGTGGTTAAATTTTTTAAAACAACACTAAAAAACATAGGCTTCAGTATATAGTGCGTTTAACGTAAAACTCAATATCTTCGTAGCAATTTATACATAGATTTGGAGAAAATTTTAATAAATATGACAATATTTTTTAAAATATAGTTGCATCATGCACTAATATAAGATAATTTTTAAAGAAGCTTGAAATTTTTTTGTCTTTGCTTCTCAAGAGAATAGCGATTATAATAATATTATAAAATTTTACTAATTAATTGATAAAAAAAAATAGAACGAGAACTCGACTACCGTGAAAGAGACAAACTCTCAGTATTTTTCATGCAAGAGACAAACTCTCAGTATTTGAACAAAACTCCAAAAACGTTTTTCCCTATGAAGAAGAAGAAGAATAATATTCCCTTATCTCTCTCTCTCTCTCTCTCTCTCTCTCTCTCTCTCTCTCTATTTTCCTCTGTTTCTTATGTCCAAGACAGAATGATTTACGAAACTACAACTTTATGTATATCTTACAAATACCTTTAACAAAATAAGTTATGTAACAAAAAAGAAAAATATATAGTACTAGTAAATTGTTAGCAATTAACCTTGCGCACAATACTAGAGTCAGTATCTTAGATTAGCAAGAAAGAAATATAGTTGAGATACTTGAAAACTCTTCCATGGGGGTTGCTTATATGTGCATCTTTGCAACATTAGTATGTAGTATGTACTTAATGGTAATAAACAATAGCTCCATTTTTACTTATGGTCTTCTGCATAAGTTTTATGCATTTCTGTCTTATTGTAGTAAACTTTATTTATATAAGTTCATGAAAGTAATGAAAAAAGAGTTGATGTGCTTTACAGACCGCAGAGTACTATCTCTCTGCTACAATAAGCAAGACCATTTTAGCATGTACTCCTCACAGTTCTCTTGCGTTATGAATTCTTGATGATCAGCAAGCAAAGATTCTATCTGCGTGAATGCACCAAGATCCTCATCATCGTTTTGTGCTAAGCAAGTAGTTTGTAGCTGCACTTTAGTGTTGTCGTTGTTGTCAATGAACAACGTATTTGGAATTGGACACAGTGTATCCCAAGGAGATAGATCCTCTTGCTCGTTCATCAGCATTATCACATCGTTCACAGAGAAGCCAGATAAACTTTCTTGACCTGCCTGCTCAACCTGTAAAAGTAAAGGAGGTGTGAGTAAAGTAACAAGTGGAGAAACTAATATTTAATTTGCGTTTGAGAATGAAATATCTCAGAAACTGGACTCACTTGAGGCGGTGTGTTAGTCGCTTCGACTGTGTTTGAATCACTCATGACCAAATAGTGACCTGGTTTAGTCGAGTTGCTACCGGATGGGATGTCTCTAACGTTGCCCTTATAAAATAGCTTGCAGAGAACATAGGTACTCTGAACAAACTCCAAAGGTACACACACAGGTAAGAAGGTTTCGTTTAAGAGTATATGTTAGAAAATGGCAACTATCTGAATAGCATCTAAGTAATGACAAGACCGTTTCTGACCCCCCAGCATACAAAAGTGAATTAAAGGGTAACATGATAGATGGGTGGGTGGAAAAAAAAAGATTGATGATTGATGAGTGGATGATTTCATATAAACTAGAATCTTTGTACATTCGTTTAATCTAATGTTGCAGTGTGCATGTTTCTTTCTGATTCGCGTAACAAAAAAAAACATATTTGAAATTTGAAAAAAAAAACACAAAATAAGTTGTTACACATGTGATTCATGTGAATATTTGACACCTTAATAAATCCATTAACATAGTAATGTAAAACTGTAAAACTGAACCAATGTTCTATCAGATCCAAAGGCACCCAAGCCCTTGAACAAAATTTTAGTGGACTTAGATTGAGTCCAAATCCTATCGAATCCATTATGAGGCAAGCATGTATCTTCGGAAAAAGGCCAAGGCCTCGATTGGTTAAACTTTTTTAAAAAAAGTTTTGTTTTGAACGCTAAAAAAGTATTTAAATGTTTTTATTAACTAATAAACTACAAGTCCACACCCATGTCATTTATATGAGTTTATTATTCAGCTTTTGGTTTTAATTAATAAGATGTTTTATTTATTTTGTTCTCCCTTGTTTTCGATAGGAATTTTTTTTAGAACTATCCATTGAAAATATTTAAATTTTAAGTTTATATGGAATTTATTTGGAATTAGAAGAGTATACGAATAGTCCTATGATTTGCTCTAAGTTTTTGGTATTCCTGAAATCAAGAAACTATAAATACTCTGTCCCAAGAAGGTTTTATGTTACATCAAAAAGATAGAAACAATGATACATACAAAGAAAAAGATAAAACAAAGAAAACCCCTGAAGACAAAATGTTACCTGATCAGCTAGAGGCAAGCAAGTGATGTGATACTCGTGCATAATCCAAGGAGTTGGAACTGCATTAGAAGATTTACCTTCATGGTACACAAGGGTCTTTTTAATACCGATCACAATACCGTCTCTTCTTTTTTCCTCCTTGACTTTTCGATCCTTACCGGTAGATTTCCAAAACCCAGAAGGTGTAGTCCTCTTCGTCAGGCTCTTCTTTGGAGACTTGTACTCCTTTGGAGATAAGAAGTACCATACAGGATCCTTCGATTTGATCATTGATAAAGCTGCAATCATACTTCTCATTTAAAACCAAAAACAAAACCCACCAAAAGATCACGATATAAACAAGATAAAGAAAACTCACCAGGCAAAGACGCAGGTTCGTAACTACATATGCTAACCTCTCTAATCTTATCGTCGACTAACCATGGTTTACCTAGAATCTTGTTCTTGAGAAAATAGTTTATCAGCTCCTCGTCCGTTGGACAAAACCTAAACCCCACGTTACTTGTCTCCATTAAAAAAGAAGTTTGAAAAACAAAACAATCCAGAATCGTGACTAAATTTTTCTAAGAGTCCATCATTAGTCAAAAGGCCTTTTTCTACGTGATTTAGATTTTGTCTCTGTTTTATGAAGAGAGGCCAAGGAAATGCCGTATGGGATATTTATACGCCTTCGGTTAGGGTATCCGTCACACTTGAGGAATTTTCTATTAAAATATAATCGGTTGTAGAAATTGGATGCAGTGATGTGGTGAGTGTGGTGCGCGTGAGCCATTCTATTTTATATAGAAGTTCAAATGATTTTCTTCTCCTAGCCTGCATCCATCACTATCCATCGCGTGTCTTTTTTTTTCACAGCTCATTCATGTTTTAGTTTTATTATATCTTTTTTTTTTTTTTTTTTGTTAACCGAGGGTCTCAGGCCGGGGTCCAGACATCCCTCGAGACCCGCAGCAGCCATGTCATTTCCACCCCAGAAGTAGCAGGGTGGGCCCGGATGGCCCGACGTAGGGGTTAATCTGAGGGGGAGGTTCGAACTCGCGGCTCTTAGGATCATTACGAGCCGCCTCACGCCACTGGACCACCAACGTCGGGTTAGTTTTATTATATCTTTGGGGAAAAACTTTCACTATTTTGTAATTTAAAACAAGTATTCGTACAGTTTGTTGCCATTTAAAGTTAAAATGTTTATGGCAGCCAAACATAATTGATATCACTCGAACTGTGCTCTCCAATCCCAAGATTTTCCAGCCACGAATTGCTCTATTTTATTTCTCACTGAATATTTTGTTTATAGCAAGTTAAATTTATGTGTGTTTTCAGCGTATATCTCTCAAATTTTAAATGCCTAGCTAAACTATTTATTATTATGATACTTTTACTAGGAAATAATAATATTAAGTATGTGTGTTCTCGAGAAATGGGATGGCCATTATTTTGGTTTCAAGGGTCAGAATTGGAGCATTGTTGTGCTAATAGAATAGCTTCTCTTGTAGTTCAAAGTGTGATGGATTCTAACTGTTCACAATCATATGTGGCATTGATCATCTCGTTGGCAAAAAAATATTTCTAAATGAAATTATCCTTTGCTTAAGCCGTCGTTGTTAAATGTTAGGTTCTGTTTTTTTATGTTTAGTCATGTTCTGTTTTTTGGGTTTACAATTTTCACATGAGACGGCTTGTTGTAATGAAAGCTATCATTGACTATAATACATCAAGATGACAAAAACAATGATTTAGGTGATGCCAAAAAAGAGCTCTAGTAGAATAGATATAACATAACAGAGGCCCACGCACTCACATAAAGTTTTTAATTTGAGGTCAGCAAATGAATTAATTTCTCGAATAAGTTATTTACAATGTTTTCTCAGCCACAAGGCTAGCAGCAAAAGGCTATATTGCATATTTTTCCCCTTTCTTATTGTGGATGTTCACGTGGGAACACAGAGAGTTTTTTTTATTTTGTTTAACCAGGTGTTAGGTGTTGATCTTGCGGCCCACCACCTAGGCCCGGTGCCAGCCTTCGTCTGGGCCTTGCGGCCCTGGACACGCTTCCCCCTCTCCGCAAGTCGAACAACCTACCTCTCAACCCCCTAAGAAGCAGTACCACTGGACTACGAGGTCCTGGGTCACAGAGAGAGTTAAGGATTAGTAAAAATAGTCATAACATATTAGATTACAAAAAGAGGAAACCATATTGTATATAGTGACACTCGGAGAAAACACACGTATGTAGCGTAGTATAGTAGTGTACTATATTATTTATATGGTACGTAGCATATGCATGCAAAAATATATCCTAGAAGATAATAAAAAATAAAACACTTGGACATAATAAAACATTTAACACAATCAATATAAAATCCAATAAAAATCAAGATAATTTTATTAGATTTTTTCTGAAAATGAATTTTTTTTTTGGTAAACAAAATTTAATTCACCTAATCGGTGGATCGATCTATGTACCTCATCCAGCACTTTCAACCTCAAACACCAATAGACCACAACGTGCTTTGACATTCTGAAAATGAATTATTAACCTTTTATAATCATAGTGCTTGAAACCGTTAGTTTTTTAATAATATTTTCTGGTTTTATTTAATAAACTGTATTCTCATTTAAATTTTAATGACAAATAAATTGTTGGTTATAATTTTAATTATAATTTTAATAATTAATAAATAAACACACACATTTTAGTGATAATTTTTATAAATAAAAACACATTTATTGATAATTTTATAAATAAAAAACACATTTTGTTAAATAAAACACTTCTTGATGTAGTTTTTGGTTATTAACCAATAAAAATAATAAATATACAGAATTTTTTCATTCTAATATCCGTCTCATATTTTATTTTCTAATTTTGTATTCGTAAATATTTTATCAGCTTTGGACATGATACATAATTATAAATATATTTTCTTATAATAATCGTAGCTTTTAAAGTTTATGATGCCAGTCAAACTCTTAAAAATATACAAATAACATGTACAGATTTTAAAATCAAAATTTTTACGGTTAAAATTCTAAAGTAGTGAAAATCATTACGAGTCGGAGCACGATATATGCTTAGGCTATATGGTTCACTGTTCAGTCAGTTTGGAAGGATTTGGATTCGATTGGTTTGGTTAAATGTAAAAATGTCCAAAATTTTTCTCATTTTTTCATGAAAAGGAAGTTCTATATAGTCTTCTCATATATATTTTTTTCTCTTTTTTATTATTAGGTTATCAGCATCGGTGAGAACACATGCTGAGTCTTAGAAATTTCTTTTAATATTAAAAAATAGTTACCAAAGAGAAGGTGACAAATATCTTTAAAAGTTCTTATGGAGAGAGGAACGTCTCTATGGGAAGAGCTGATTATTGCATATTTCCTACTTTTCAATTACTTTTTACTTTTTACATTTTTCTTTATTTTTATTTTTTTGAGACTCAAAAATTGTTAACCAATGCGCATGCCCTTATACTCTTACAAGAATTTTGACTTCCTTTTTAGTGATCATTACTTTATTGGACTTAAGTTCGTAATTTTTTTTGTTCTTGTGACCATAGCAAATTAGTCATTATGATTGTTTGTACTTAAAAATTATTACTTTTTAACAAATATTAATATAAAAGTATATATTTTTTAAGAAAAGTTTGGTTGTAAAAATTGACTTCAACTCGTATAGGAGTTTTTTGGACACGTTTAATTTATATTGTAGCAAAGTTAAGCTAATAATTCTGTATTGGTAAATTAGGAATTATGGAAAATTATAATGTATTTTGTAGCCAGAAATATAAAGATAAGTATATTTTAGTGCATGTAGTCCATCAACTTAAGCTTAAGTTGGGTAGATAAGTTAATCTATGGCGTGGACCATTTATGGGTTCCATTTCTGTAAATGACATGCATAGAATCAAACTTAGATAATAGTACTACCTACTTTTGCTCAAAAAAAAGTACTAGCTACTTTCTTATATAAAGATAAGATGAGGTTTTACTATCTAGACCAGAAAGCTCTGAATATCTTGATTTTAATCAGGAACATATCGAAACAGATCATAGATGACGATTCCACTTTTTAGAGAAAGGGATAGGTGGAGACAGCCGGAGGGATAAGGATGCATGATTTTTTCAAAAGAAAGTAACTGCTTTTGAAATGTCCTATTCAGGAGCAAAGCAAGCTAGCATCAATGGACCAATAGTTTATAGTTTTTCTACACCAGATGATATATATAGGTGTGATGAGAGAGATATAAAGTGGAGAAGTAGTCAAATAGAGGAAGTAAAACATTTTTTTTTGTCACAAATTGTCATATTTAGCATTGTAAAAGAATATATATAGTACCAACAATGATAGAAAATTCCTTCTGTGAATGGCTAAGCTGAAACATGTAAGAAAAAAAATTGAAGATGAATAAGCTGGGCATAACAAATAAAAACATTGTGAAGAAAGATTATTAATTGGAGGATTTGAAGAAAACACCGTGAAGAAGACTATGTAACAGATTTTGCAGAACAAACTTTTAATTTTGGGAAAGGCTACGTACAATTGAAAAATTTGCATGTTATTTCGTGGAACGATAGCTTTTATATAACAATTTTGTCTCATTTTTTCATCTTTCGGATTATTGTGTCTTAGAAGTTAACTAACTTGTTATTTGGAAAAAAAAAGTTAATAAACTTGATCAGCTAATACAATTTTATTCAAAAAAATAATTTCTGTCAAGAAAAAAAACCATAAAAGTATTTTTTTCATGCAAGAGACAAAAAAAAACTCTCGGTATTTGAACAAATTTCCAAAAAGAAAAAAAAAGTATACATTTCTCAATTCGAAAAAAAAAACAAAATCTCAAAAGCACTTTCTACTTTTCTAGTTTCTAACAATTACTATATTGTTTCTTTCCACTACCAACGTAGTTGAACTTATGGCACACGTAAATCAAAATATATTAGTTTATTTAATACACTATTTTAAACACAATTATGATTAAATGATCTATACAAGACAAAAATGACGATGTATTAGTCAAATTATTTTGTTTTTGTTCCACTCATACGGCAATTTACTTGGACTTGCTTGCTGTAAAACAATTTACAATTCTTAAATATGATGAGTACATAAATTATAATGAAAGTTATATTCACTGTAACAAACCAAACACGAAAGAAAAAGTTAAGCAAAATGTCCTAAGAAAAGTTATTAATATGAAAAAGCAATGTGTCCACATTCATTTTCATTATATATATAAACTGATTTGGATTACAGCTAATTCATGACTAATTAAATATTAACCCCAAAAACATTGACTAACTAGGATTTAAGAATGGTGTGCCTGATGCCTTGACCAAGTTGTTGAGTCTCAGATAGTAGAGGCCATTTAATTTCTTAATGTATGTGGTTGCTGTTCCACAAAGAAAACATGCATAGTGTATGCTTGTGCAAACCATACCACATTCGACCAAGTTACCGTGTTATTATTTCGAGTTTGAATTAGTTCCTAAGTATGGCGGTCTGAGAAAGTAGGCTTGAAATCATCTGAAGAGTGATGCCAAAAAGGAAGATCACCAATATCTGAATTAGAAACTGACTTGTGTGTTTGACCAAAAAAAAATGCTGACTTGTGCGAATTATGAGCTCATTCACTTCTCTGAGTTGTGGATGCCTTCACCTACGGATGCTCCATTCACTCTAATGCACAACCTCTAAAAATGTGCGAAATTCCCTATTCCAAGATTATGTGGCCTTGCGCCGCATGTAACACTGTGAATACTGCCTATAGGTAGGGCTGGGCAAATAAACCGAATCCGAAAATCTGAACCGAATCTGATCCGATAAAAATGAAACCGAACCGATCCGAACCCGACATAAATACCGAATGGATCTTGTTTTATGGTATTTCGGGTTATGGGTATTAATTATCCGAACCGAATCTGAACTTAAATGGATATCCGATAGAACCCATTCAAAATCCAAAAAAAAGAACTTATACCAAACATGATCTCAATTCCTAATATGTATCCAAAATACACTAAGATTTATTTTTAATGTTTTTCATTTTATGAGAACTTGGTTTTTCGCTTTATGCTTTCATTTATTTGGTTTTCTTTATATCAATAACTATGTTTATCTTTTGTTTAATTATGAATGGTCACGTTTGATATTTTTTATTATTTTTGAATCGATTTCACTTATGTTTTGGTTACAAAATAGGTACAAATAGTACTTTAAAACCGAAGAACCCTCAATCGTTGGATCGATGCTATTCATACAGTTCATACCAATCTGAACCGCGGGAACCTTCGTCTCTTTGACACAAACGTTTTATGAAGAGCAGGGCTCGACAAAACAGAAAATATCATGGGTACGTCGTCCTTCCCCATTTTACTTATGTTTTGGTTACAAAGTAGGTATAAATCAAGTACTTTTAAACCGAAGAACTGATTGAGACCCGAACCCGAAAGTACATCGGGTTGTACCGGTTCTTTGAAGATTTACTAACCCTGACCCGAACCCGATAGAATCCGAACCGGTCCTGAACCAAATTTTCATATAACCCAAATGAGACTGATTTTGATAAACCCGAAAAACTGAAACTCGATTGGACAAAACCGAAACCCGATTGGGGTCCCGAATGCCCATGCCTACCTATAGGAAGCCAATAATCCTACCAGAACAACACAATATTTCGATTTCCATTACAAATTTATTTCACAATGCTAAGGTAACTTGAACATTGAACAAAATAAGTTACAGATATTGCCAATAACCAATTTGATAAGTTGAAAACGACATGCAACTGAAAGACTTTTGCTAGACCAAGAGAGTAGCCAAGACTATATTTTGTCAATAAAAGTTCCTAGTCATGACAAGTCATTGACTTAGTAGTTAGAGACCAGCCAAAATAGCGGATAAGCAATGTCGCAGAAATAATGCCATTAAACTCTAATTTGATATCTAGATACCCTTTATATTATACTCTAATAACAGAGAATTCATTAAGGTACTTCGCTAAACCTCTGTAATAGTTCATGCATTCGTACAGACGATATTTATTTTCTAAATCCTCAGAAAAAAAGGCCAAAAGATGGCAAACTTTGAAGATCCAGGATACGCCTCAAATTCATGTGAAGGTAGCTTTGAGAAAAGTGGAATGTGCACTAGGAAAGTGAAAGTGGTATCTACCAAATTGATATTTATTGAATTTTATACTTTTTAGAATATTTTTTAATCATTGAAGAAAAGAAAATTCAAAGGCTCTTATCTTCTCCCAACCAAACCATCCACCAACTCATTGGCCAATCCATCACCTCAGTTTCTCTCTATAAATACATCTCCATCTCTTCTTCTTCCATTTCACAGTGATTATCTTCTCATCCGCAGATTGGTGTCTATGGCAGCATTAGTTATTAGTAAAATCTTTGATTGTTCGATCGGATCTATACTTTTATATTGTGACAAAGAAGCAAAGCTTGATCTTGGGACAAAGCAAAAGATGATTTTATCCCCCAAACCTCATACGAGGAGTCCTCTTAAGCTCGTAAATTGTCAATCTCCATCGCTGAATTAAGATCCCATTCTGGAGCAGCTTAGGTAACTTGTGGGAAACGTTCTGGAGGAAAAAATTGAAAAGAAGAGATTATTATCTTATTATTCTATTCCTGGAGAAGAAGATGATGAAAGTTGAAAGCAGATGTTACACAAAAAAAACTGTAAAATCTTGACCTAATCCACCTATAATCAAATAATATCTACACAAACATATAATATGTAAAGGGACTTGAGACACAAGAAATACCTTACGCTAGGTTGAGAATATTAAATTTCACTTTTTATTTAAGGCTCGAGATATACCCGTAACAGGCCCACCAGAATAATTGAGTCCATCTATTTTACACACAGATACACACAATTCAAAAAAAAAAAACAAGAAACCGGCACTAATACACCGGATCCCATCAGAACTCCGCAGTTAAGCGTGATTGGACGAGAGTAGTACTAGAATGGGTGACCTCCCGGGAAATCCTCCTGTTGCACCCCTTTAAAAAAAAACGTGTTAAAAAAAAAAAAAAAACAGAATCAGAAAAAGCCAAATAAAAACAAGTGCTTCAATCTATCTGCTTTGCCTCCCCTCGCAATCAAACTTCATCAGCAAGTTCAAGTTTTGACTCTTTGTAAAACGCATATGATGTTGCCAATGACAGCCACCAAGATGATGAAGCTTATGATCATGTTCATGACAAAGATATACTGTGGATTCTTGCGGTTTTTTCTCTCCATTGCGTCCTCTGTGATCAACCAGCCCTTCTTCTCTCTCTTCACCATAGGTGATGATGACTTCTTGTCATTGGATGCATCAGTGGCTGTAGACTTGACTTCTTTCACCTGAAAAGGAAACCACATCTTCATTATCTTTTGAAAATCAAGCACTAATGTATGCAAAGAGAGACTATAAGATACAAGCATCCAAAGAATTAATATAGGAGCAGCTCAAGACCTCTTGTTTTGAGGGTATAATGCGCCGTGTGAAATGAGATTTCCGAGTCTTTCTATTAATAGAAGTTTCTGCATGAGGTTGTGTATCTTTGCCAGAGTCTTTCCTCAAAGATGGAATCTCGTCTACACTAGTGTGGAAGTGTCTACTCACATTGTGAGCGCTATCTGGACTTGATACTCCTTGGTAACTCTGTAACATTAGTGAAAAGCTGAGTGAGTATACAGATTAGCTCCATGAAAGTAATAATAAAGAAAAACAAGTGATGTAATGTGGGTTTTGTACGACCGCGAAAATCCTGACTGAAAATCTTATTGAGACCATTAAGCTTATAGTAATTGGTTCCAACTGGCTTTACCGTTGCAGATATGGATTCAGCATCATCGCTCTCACTGCTATAATCAGGAAGGAACCCTGTCAAAGCTTTCTTTGGCCTGTGATCGTTGCGGTGCTCGTCCATTATGATGTCTAGATCGCCCAGCACATCAGCATGGTTCCCTCCATTAAAAGTAAGACATTTACTAAAATACTCATCATCCCAGTGAATTTGTGGCTGCTGGTGAGGGTAGATGTCGTTGAGAAACGTGTCTGAATTGAATAGAGAGGGATCATCTTGCTCGTTCATTGGGGTTGGCAAATCATCCATAGATATATAGAGACCTTTGTCCCCTGGTTGCTCAACCTGAATGTGTAAAAAGAGAGGCCATTAAAGAAATGATACTAATGAAAAACTAAAACACATGTCAGACACTGAACTCACCTCAGGGGTTGTGTTAATCCCTCTGGCAGTATTGGAAACACAGACCATGGAGTGGCGTAACTCATTGGACTTGGAGTTATTACCGAACAAACTGTCTCCGTCAACACCTTTGTAGGTTACTTTGCAGATAACATAGTTGCTCTGTAACAAAATTCCAGAAAGGTACACACACCAGAAAATAGATTCAGTATACACAATAAGAGTTTGATTTTCCTTTTTAAGTAAGATCATGAACTAATTTTTTTATGATTATCTTTTAAAATTTAGTACATTTTCCTGAACTACTTATAGGAAATCAATATGTATCTTGACCTACAAAAGGATACTTTAAGATTAACAATAAACCAAGATTTACCTTCACTTAGGGCTGAAAAAGGGTTAAATTATCTTTTTCTTTATTCTCAGTTATATGTAAAGCAAAGTTACAGGCTCATATTATCATCACTCAAACAACTATACCACAAGCTTTGACAGAAGTAATATAAAACTAACCCACAACTGTATAACAACACTTAGACTCTCAAATTGAGCAAAGGTACGTAGCAACCAACACATGGGAGATATCTGTGAAGATGAAGCAATAAGAAACAAGATGGTTGGTTAAGGTCTCAAGACAATGGAGATGTCACTACAAGGGACAAGCATGTATGGTGGATTAAAGTCTCAAGACAATGGATTATTAGTTTATCATATCTCATCTACCATTTGCCATACTTGTAACCCTTATATATATGGGATGTTCCCATAAGCAAATCAATCAAGCAAATAAGATTCTCCTTATTTACTCTATCTCTCTCTACTTTCTAGATTAAACATCTCTCTCTCT
>NC_027756.1:639360-647415 GCF_000695525.1 Brassica oleracea var. oleracea
AACCAGAAAGAAAGAAAACAAGGCTAGTTGCAAGAGGATACACCCAAGTCTATGGAGAAGACTATCTGGATACATTTGCACCAGTAGCTAAACTCCACACCATAAGGTTTCTACTCTCATTGGCAGTGAATTTGGAATGGGATTTATGGCAGATGGATGTCAAGAATGCTTTTCTTCAAGGAGAGCTGGAGGATGAGGTTTACATGATGCCACCTCCGGGTATGGAAGACATGGTCAAGCCAGGGAATGTCCTAAGGTTGAAGAAAGCAATCTATGGGTTAAAACAGTCACCAAGGGCTTGGTACCACAAACTGAGTACAACTCTCAATGGAAGAGGGTTTGTAAAGTCAGAAGCTGATCATACACTCTTCACACTCACAAGCAAGCAAGGAATTGTGGTGATTCTTATTTATGTAGATGATATTATCATCACAGGAAGTGACAAGGAAGGTATTATCTCAACCAAAGTCTTTCTTAAGTCTACTTTTGATATTAAAGATTTGGGTGAGCTAAAGTACTTTCTAGGGATAGAAATATGCCGCTCTAAAGAGGGGTTTTTCTTATCTCAAAGGAAGTACACACTTGATCTTTTGAATGAGGCAGGAAATCTTGGAGCGAAAGTAGCCAAGACTCCACTAGAAGATGGGTATAAGGTGCTGCGTGAGGGGGAGATTGAAGACAAGCCCTATACTGACGTTAAACACTATAGAAGAATTGTAGGAAAGCTGATATACCTCACCATCACCAGGCCTGATGTATGCTTTGCAGTTAACCAAGTAAGCCAGAATATGCAAGCTCCCAAGATACACCATTGGAACATGGTTGAAAGGATCCTAAGATACCTAAGAGAGGCGCCAGGGCAAGGAGTGTGGATGGGATGCAACAAAAATACAGAGATAGTTGGGTATTGTGATGCTGATTGGGCAGGAGACAGAGTGGATAGGAGATCCACTACCGGCTATTGTACATTTATTGGAGGCAATCTTGTCACTTGGAAGAGCAAGAAACAGAAGATAGTGTCATGCTCAAGTGCTGAAGCTGAATATAGGGCAATGAGGAAGCTCACTAGTGAGTTGATTTGGATCAGAAACCTACTTCGAGACTTGGGTATAGAGACATCAACTCCAATCACCATGCATTGTGATAATCAAGCAGCAATACACATAGCTTCCAACAGTGTGTTCCATGAGAGGACTAAACACATTGAGGTGGATTGTCATAAAGTTAGGCAAGCAGTGGAACAAAGGATCATCTTACCCTGCTACACAAGAAGTGAGGATCAACTAGCTGACATCTTTACCAAGGCTGCAAGCACCAAGGTTTGCGAGTTCATACATTCCAAGTTAGGACTCGTAGATTTTTCATCACACTAATCCTCTTAGCCATGAAGTGTTCTACTCTTTTTCCTTGGCTTGGTTTTTATCCCATGAGGTTTTTCCAAGCTAAAGGTTTTAATGAGGGAATGCTTCATGGTTTCCAAGTTTGACCAGTCCCTATGGTCAAGCTTGAGGGGGAGTGTGAAGATGAAGCAATAAGAAACAAGATGGTTGGTTAAGGTCTCAAGACAATGGAGATGTCACTACAAGGGACAAGCATGTATGGTGGATTAAAGTCTCAAGACAATGGATTATTAGTTTATCATATCTCATCTACCATTTGCCATACTTGTAACCCTTATATATATGGGATGTTCCCATAAGCAAATCAATCAAGCAAATAAGATTCTCCTTATTTACTCTATCTCTCTCTACTTTCTAGATTAAACATCTCTCTCTCTTGTTCTTCACTATGTTCTTCAATTTCTAACAATATCAACTAGATCAGAGACAGTTGAGTCAAACCTTTATAAAGAAGATCAAGAAAAATGAAACATAAGACCAGTTCAACTAAACTGAGCTGCCAAACTCAATCTGAAAGATTGTTACCTGGTTAAGAGACAAGGAAGTGATATGATACACGTGCGTAACCCAATGAGTCCTAACTCCATTAGTTGATTTACCTTGATGGTAGACAAGCGTCTTCTTGATCCCGATCACTACACCGTGTCCTCTCTTGTCCTTGATTTCTATATCCGAACCAGTAACTTTCCAGAACCCAGAGGGTGTTGTCCTCTTCGTTCCCTTCTTCTCAGGTTCGTAGTACTCCCTGAGAGAGAAGAAGTACCATTCGAGATCGTTCGATTTCAGCTTCGATAACGCTGCAACCACACACACATACGAATAAGCACATATATGAAATTGAGAGAGAGAGAGAGAGAGAGAATGAATTTACAAGGCAAGGACTCTGGATCGTGAGCACAGATGTTGATCTCGTTGATGGCATCGTCGACTAGCCATGGTTTATCAAGATTCTTGTTTTTGAGGTAATAGTTGATCAGTTCCTCTCCCGTAGGACTAAACCTATATCCAACGAGATTCTTCTCCATTTTTACACACAAAATACAGATCTTAATCAAAACAAAAACTAGGGTTTAAGAGAGAAGGGTTTCTTCTCTCTGTTTTTTTTTGTTTTTTTGAAATACAAGTGGACTGGTGTTGCTTGAGTATTTATGCACACCTCGCTCTCGCGTTTTTGACAATAATACTAATTAAAAAAAAAATTAGTTTCAGTAATTTCTCAGAAAATTGTCAAATTACCTTGCCGACATGTAGCTTCTTAAGCCAGCTAAACCGTATGTGTCTTTTCGATTTTACTCTTATTTTTCTGTATTTAATTTTGTTTTGTCTTTTATTACTAAAATTTTTTGATTAGTTTTTTAATTCTCACATTTATTTAAATTTTAGTTTTTTTTCTAAATATCAGATTTATTAGATAAATAATGTGAATAGTTTTATTTTGGGAAACGTCAAAAGTTTATTAGAGCAGCTAAATTTACTTAAGAGTGTCTCTCTAACAATAATAATAATAATACTAATATTTTAACATAATACACTTATTCAACAAAATTCTAATCTAAAAATGATAAATCATTTTTATCTCTTTCCTATTTTTTATTTAATTATTTTATTAATGAGATATCTATTAGAATTCTACCAATGGATATGTTGTTACTAATACATATGTAATACATACTATTATTATTATCCATTGAAAAATTAGTATGGCCTGTATAAGGTTGAGTGAATTTAAATTACACTCGAAAACGTTATTTAACGGGGCCAACGATAGCGACAAAATATATTTTGATTGTGCACTGAACGTGGCAGATTACTGATGGTTCACTATAAAGATTTTTTTTTTTTTTTTTTTTTGAAAATTAAGTTGCAGCTTTTATTTTTGGAAGCTTCGAACTTAAGTTGCAGCTTTTATTTTATTTCCTTGGATTTTCCTGAAAGATTCTCCTTTCCGGTAATGGCCGCCACCATTGACGGCCACGTGAACATAAATACTTTATTACTTTCTGCAAGATAACTATGTCTCAACCTGATATGGTTGTATTTTGTAGGTATTATAGGCTTGTGAAATAATTCACCGAGCAGCTTAGGTAACTTGTGGGAAAAGTTCTGAAGGAGAAAATAGAAAGAGATTATTCTCTTATTATTCTGAAGACAATGTTACATAAAACCGTTAAAACCTTAGTGAAAAGAAAACGTTAAAACCTTGAGTCCTTGACCTAGAGTTTATTATCAAATCATATTTTTCCATAAACATATATTCTATTTGTTCCATAATGTAAAATGTTTTGAAAAAATTAATATTCTAAAATATAAGATATTTTAAATATTTTAAGATACTTTAACTTCATTGAAAATTAGTTTATCAATAATATTTTACTGCATTATTTACATCTTATAAGCGTCAATATACAAAGTGCATTGAAGCATAGAAGCACCTTACACTAGGTTATAATACTAAATTTCACTTTTACCTTAAGGCACAAGAAACACCTGTAAGATATATAAGTTCGAAAGAACAATAGAGTTTCAATCTATTGCTCATACATACAGATACACACATATATATATTATTACACATTCAAAACAAAAACAGAAGCAGAAAAAGCCAAATAAAAACAAGTGCTTCCATCCATCTACTTTGCCTCTCCTCAGCAATCAAATTTCATCAGCAGGTTCAAATTTTGACGCTTAGTAAAATCGACATAATGTTGTCAATGACAGCAACCAAGAGGATGAACCCTATGATCATGTTCATCAGATAGATATACGGTGGATTCTTGCGATTTCTTCTGTCCATTGCTTCCTCTGTAATAAACCATCCCTTCTTCTCTGTCTTCACCATAGATGATGATGACTTCTTGTCCACGGATGCATTAACGCCTTTAGACTCGCCTTCTTTCACCTGAAAAGGAAACTACATAATGTAAGTAAAGACACTAAGATAAAAGCACCCAAAAAAAAAATCAAACATAGGAGCAGCTCAAAGTTGTTTTGATGGTACCGTGCGCCGTGTGAGATGAGCTTTCCTGGTCTTTCTATTAATAGAAGTTTCTGCAGGAGGTTTTATATCTGTGCAGGAGTCTTTCCTCAAAGATGGAATCTCGTCTCCACTAGTGTGGAATTGTGCACTTAAACTATGAAAGCTATCTGGACTTGATGTTTCTTGGTAACTCTGGTCATATTAGCGTGAAAATAAGAGTGTTAGTATACAGATTAACTCCATGAAAATATTAATTAAGAAAAAAACAAGAGATGTAAAGATTTATTTTAGCAATTAAAATTGTTACTTAGCCCATTCAACTTATAATAATTGGTTCCAACGTGCTTACCGTTGCAGATATGGATTCAACATCGCTATCACTGCTACAATCAACAATGATCCCTGTCAAAGCTTTCTTTGGCCTGTGATCGTTGCGGTGCATTGTGATGTTTGGATCGCGTAGCACATCATCATAGTTCCCTCCGTTAAAACTCAGCAGTTCATCTATATAATCATCATCCGAGGGAGCTTGCGGCTGCTGGTAAGGGCAGTAGTTGTCGTTGAAAAGCGTGTCTGGATTGAATAGAGAGGTATCATCCTGCTCGTTCAGTGGGTTTGCCAAATCATCCACAGAAAAAAAGAGATCCTGCCATGGTTGCTCAACCTTAATATGCAAAAAAGAAATTAAATGGGCTTGATGATAGTACTAATGAAAAGCTCATCAAACACATGGTAAGAAACTGGACTTACCTGAGGAGCTGTGTTAATCTCTCTGTCAGTGTTCAAGTCAGAGACCAAGGTGGAGTGGCTTAACGCATTGGAGTTATTACCGTACAAACTGTCTCCGCCAGCACCCTTGTACATTACTTGGCAGATAACATAGTTCCTCTGTAACAAAATTCCAGAAAAGTACACACATACACATGAGTTGTTTTCCACACAAACAAAGATGAATAACTAATCACTCAAACAACTCTTACCACAAGCTCAGACAGAAGCAACATAAAACTAGGCCACAACTTCTATAGCAATTTTCCAAAAATGAATTCTTAGCCAGCAAAACAAAAATGAAAAATACAAATCACTCAAACAAGTCTATGATGATCTTTGATAGAAGCAAAAGAATAAACTAGACCACAACTCATGAGTTATGTAACACTAGAACCTCAAACTAAGCTAAATATAGCATCCAACAACAAAATCAGAGACAAATACATCAAGACTCCAAATTCAATTTAAAAAGCCCACTTGGTGAAGTACACATCACTCAAACAACTTTATCAAGAGCTCTGACAGAAGCAACATAAAACTAGGCCACAACTTGTAAAACAGTTAAACCCTCAAACTGAGCTAAAGGTAGAAACCAACACAGAGGAAATTTCAAACCCATGTTTGTATCAAGAAGATCAAGACTGCATCACAAGGAAGCAAAAATGAAACATAAGACAAATTCAACTAACACAGGGGAACTCAACTGGATCAGAGACAGATGAATCAAAACACATATTCACATCAAGAAAATAGTGAAACATAAAGACCAATTCAACCAACAGAGAATCTAAAACTGAATCTTTAATTTCAGATTGTTACCTGGTTAAGAGGCAAGGAAGTTGTGTGGTACTCGTGCATGACCCAAGGAGTCCCAACTCCATTAGCAGCTTTACCATGATGGTACACAAGCGTCTTCTTGATTCCGATCCCAACACCGTGTCCTCTCTTGTCCCTGATTATCCGATCCTTGCCGGTAGCTTTCCAGAACCCAGAAGGTGTTGTCCTCTTCGTTCCCTTCTTCTTCTCAGATGCGTGGTACTCCCTGGGAGTGAAGAAGTACCATACAAGATCCTTCGATTCCAGCTTCGATAACGCTGCAACCAGAACAAAAAGAAATTAGAAATGATCGATGATGATTGATCTTTGAAGTTGAGAGAGAGATGGAAACTTACAAGGCAAGAACTCTGGATCGTAAGCACAGATGTTGATCTCGTTAATGGCTTCGTTGACGAGCCATGGTCTATCAAGAATCTTGCTCTTGAGGTAATAGTTGATCACTTCCTCTCCCGTAGGACTAAACCTATATCCCACGAGATTCCTCTCCATTTTTACACACGATCTAGGGTTTGCTCTCTGTTTTTTTTTCTGAAAGACAAACACTAGTAGACCGTGAGAGGAAGAAGAGAAGCAAGAAACGGGATCTACTAATTTATACACTTTCGTATTGATGAAAAAAAAAATTGGTAGTGAAAGTGACACGTGGTTAGTTATCAGTGGTGTCTGAACTCTGTAGCATGTGTTCCATTTAGATGTAATAAGCCGACATGCTTCTTCTTTCTTAATCGCGGATAAACCGTGCGTTTCTTATTACAATTTGTTTTTCTTAATTTTGTCTTAAGTGAAAATTATTGTGTTTAGTAATCTTATCTTTTGTGTGACCAAACATAACTTTCTAATATTTCAAAAACTTTATACCAGATTAGAAGATGTATCATTAGATTTACTAGGAATAGTGTTAATTTTTTTTAATTTGGTACACTCCTTCCGTTTTCAAAGTGAATGTTTTAAGAAAAGTTTGCTTCGAAAATATCTATGTTTGAGGTTTTCTATGCTTTCGATTAATTAGTAATAGAAATTATATAAAATAGTTTTGTGTATTTTAATTAAATTTTAATAAATTCGAAACATATAAAAGTACATTCCTAAAAGTGGAAGTATTATGTATTGCTTATTGTTACTAATCGAATGTGCTTTCCAGTAATAAGGTTAAATTTGTTGATTACTCCAAACGTTTTTTGATGTTTTCCCTAAACGAGAAAAAGAAATTGAAAAAGAAAGAATAAGAAAACAAAAGTTTTCTCTAACGACAAAGACAAAATATCTTTCTATTGTGCAATGAACGTGGCAGATTACTGATGGTTCGTTATGAAGATTTTTGGGAGCTTCGAACATAAGTTATGTATTTTAAAGGCTTCGACCTTTACCTAAATTGTAAATTTTGTTTTATTTCCAAGGATTTTCAGAAAAATTCTCTTTTCTGGGTTATAGCCGCCACCATTGACGGCAATAACAACATGAATAATTGATTACTTTCTGCGATATAATAATCTTGGTTATGTCTCGACCTAATCTTATATTATAGGCTTGTAATAATTCACTATTTGCGATTTTTGTTTTTAGAAAGATAAAAACACAGACGTGCCTCTACAACGCATACCTCCTCACAGGACCTGCCCTGAGATTTAGGAGGCTGTAGACGGTTTTTAAAAAATTCCAGCTAAAAATTGGTTTTGGTAAATTTGAGACCTAAAAAAATTTTTGGGAGTTTTTTTCTATGTAATCTTTTCTAAAATTTTTGGGCAGGCCAATGTTTCATTAGGTTTTGACCAGGACCGGCCCTGCCTCGTCAACATGGAAATACTTTTTTTCGTAAAAGAAAACAAATGGTGTATGCCCTCCTGTTAGAGAATTTCTCAGTAGTCAGAAATGGAGAGACAACAGAGTCACTGATTTGGTTAATGAGTGAAATTTCTTAGTAGCTATACACTCTGAAGCATGTGAGCTACCACTTTTAACCTAGATATATAGAAGAAGCCCACATGAAACTTCTAAATCGTAAGTTACAAAAAAAAAAAAAAAAAAATCTATATGAAATAAATGACAAGCTAACAACAGAAATAACTAAGC
>NC_027756.1:647510-690715 GCF_000695525.1 Brassica oleracea var. oleracea
AAAAAAAAAAAAAAAAAAACTTCTAAATCGCGGCTAAACCGTGTGTGTGTGTCTTCCCAATTTGTTATAATTAATTTTGTTTATTTCTTTTTCTTTTGTTTTTTTCTTTGTGAATCTTTTGTTTAGTAAGTTTATACTTACGAGTTATGGACATCTCAAGCTGATAGAACTCCAATTTTCTAAAAAGGTATCAGATCTATTACGGAAATAGTGTGAAAAATTTAATATTGATCTGTTTTATGCTCTCTAATGATAAGGTTAAACGAACTTTAGTTACTCCGAAAACTTTGTTTTATGTTATCCCCAAACACTGAACAATAAATTAAACTGTAGAAACGAATAAAGAAAACAAAATTTTTCTCCAAAGACAGCGACAAAAATAAATTTGTTGATTGTACATTAAACATGGTCGATTTTACTGATGGTTCATTATGAAAACTTTTGGGAACTTCGAATCTAAGTAGTTGTTTTTAAGACTTCAAACCTAACCTAAGTTGCAGATTTTGTTTTATTCCAACGATTTTTTTAGATTTTAATCAAACTTTAATTCTAGAGTATGATTAAAGAGTTTTTTATTCGTGTTTTTATTGTATTTTCGTTGTGTGTATATATTTTCTTAAGAAATATTGACGGTGAATAGAAGCAAAAAAAGATATGCATATCTGTGGCTGTTATAACTTAAAAAAAAAGGAAATATAGTAGTTAAACTATTGCTTTGAATCTATATATTATGATCTCCAATAAAAAAATAATAAGGTTAAGTGAATGTTAATTTTATCTCAATAATAGATTAGTTGTATGAATGTCTTCCCAAAATGTACAAAATATAACATCTTTTGCTGTTAGTGGAGAGATGTTAAATTATTGAGTGCTCATTTTTAATTTGAAGCATCTTTTTACGAAGTAATCCTTTTCGATACATCATACGACTGTTAGTGGAGAGATGTTAAATTATTGATTGCTTATTTTTAATTTGAAGCATCTTTTTGCGAAGTAAAATCCTTATTGATACATCATACAGTCGTCATAACAATGATGTTGGCCAAAACACGTCATTACTTTCTCGATACAGTCGTCACCAATGACGCCGACGACAAGAGTAAATCTTCAGGAAGACAATTTACAAGTCCAACGGGCTTAGAGCATGCGTAACGGGAATCTTCAAGCGGAAGTCTTTAGAGAAAAAATAATTAAATAATCAGTGGACTCCACCAAAAGCTAAGAATTCAACCCTTAAAATTCCTAAATAATTATTCTTTCTTAGTGAATCCTTACACTATTTGCGGGTCTCCACGACTAAGTGGCGGCCCGTGAATGGTCATTTTTTTTATTTTTTGATAAAAATCCAAAATATCCAGGATTAATCCGAAATGCCTTTGTCGCTAAGGACTCCAATGAATCTCACCGTTACGCATGCTCTTAGGCTAGGCAATCACAAACAGTCACATACTGACATACTTAAAAATGGTAGACTCCAATCAAACACGACCTATATTGTTGAAATACTTATATTGAGAAGAAATGTGAAGTTCTGCAAACAATGCAAGTAACCTACAGATTTGGTTTGGGGTAAGAACTTCAGACAAAAATAAACACAAAGCTTGGGTGAAGACAGCAGCATTCATCATAAGAACCTCCTCCTGCTCGTGTCCATTTCAGGCTGTAATGAAAACACAAAACATGAAAAGTACAAATTAAACACTTAGGAGAACTCTTTAAGGAACAACAACATCAAAACTAATAATAATAATAATAATAATAATAATAATAATAATGTATCTTGTGGTGAATTTTTTATTTTATGAACCCATTCAAACTCTCCGCTTTTTGTGTCAAAAGTTCTAGGCTATATTAATAATAATAATAATAATAATAATGTATCATCATGTTTGATCAATTAAAATTTGATCCATCCAACCGTAATTTAACTAAAATTCTACATGTTAGACAAGACGTTGCGTTCATCTCCAATCATCACCACAACTGCTTGCGAACCAATCACCACCGGATTCATCGTATCTGTTGTCCATAGAGTCATCTTTTCACTTGTTGGTATTTTGTAGCAGAACCAAGACGTGGAGGAGAGCAGGGCGTTGGAGCTGCCGTTCTTCACCATCACTAATCGCTGGAATCTTCACAATCCACCATTACCATCCGAGCAAATGAGATCCAAACCGTTACCATCCGAGCTGTACCAAGCCACCGACGTCTAGATCCGAGCAAATGAGATCACCATCTGCTCTTGCTTGCACCCTAAGTGTTTTCCTCCCCACTTTTAATCGATCGCTTATCATTACCACTTGTCTTGAGCCACCGCCGGCGTTACGTGAATAAAGATGGAACGGTTTTTTGAAGATGATGAAACGAAAAGAGAAATTATGGGAATAGATAAGGAATTGTCGTGTAGAATTTGGAATGATGTGTAAACAATGAAATATTTTTATTTTAGAATGATGTTTAAACAATGAAATGTTTTGATTGGCTTTCTAGTTTTTTTCACTTTCAAGAAAGCCTTGATAGTCTCTTATGTTTTCTCATAGTTCATGTATATTTTTTAATTCAAATGTAGGTAGAAAGTTCTTCCAAATTTCTTTTTTCCTACCAAAAGGTTTTTAAGTTGACTAAAGGATGTCCCAATGCGTTTCTTAATCCCCTTTCCTAAATATGAAATGGTGAATCGAAATGGATTATTTTTCGGCTACTTATACCAAAACTTTGCCACTTTATGAATAAAGGTCTTTCTCCATTTGCATAGCAACGCGTTTTTTTCACTTATCTTCTATACTAACTAAAATTGTGGCGTTTCTGCATTTATGTTTTACTTGATCACGTACTAAATGGATTTGTAAGATTATAGTCCCAATTTCAGTTATTCATTATCCTCAAAGAGACTGAAAACAATCTTCACAGTTAATAAATATGTATGCGCAACTGAAAGTTTTCAGAGAGGGCTTAAAGATGATAAGCTCTTGGATCTAAAAGATTGACAACGACGTTCAGTATGGAGTTTCAAAACATAGTCTAAATTAACATCATGAGCTTCTTTAAATAGTTACCATCATCATTTCTTTATCATCCACTCTTAGGTAACACATTAAATAACAACATAGGTTCTAATTATCCGATTTCTGTTTTGATATTATTATTGTAACTCTTGATATTTAAATTTAATTCAACATAATTGTTAATGGTAACTCTCTATTTTCTAATGTTATTCAGCATAACCATTTGCGCCTTATAATATTGTTAATCGGACGAATCCAATAAAATGTCAAAGGGTATAAAATAAATAGCACCGAATTTTAAATAATATATAACAATCAAATCATTCATTAAATTTTTGATCCATTAAAGAATAAAAATACATATGTTCAGATGACCATATCATATCGTAGAAATGTGGATGATGCATCTAATGAATGAAAAACAAAATAAAATTACTCAATGTAAACTATAAAATTATTGTGTTTAAAAATATTCTATTAAACAATTATTCGTACCCGACCGAAATCCTTTTTGTGGATCATTTTTCGGTTTGGGTTTTCGGGTCCGGATAAAATACATAACAACAATTTTTTTTTTGTACAAATTTAAATAATATATATATAACAATTTAATCATACATTAATTTTTCGATCTATTAAAGAATAAAAGTATACATGTACGAATACGCCGATCGTACTCTATTCACATAGAATGATGCACTTAATGATTCAAAAAATAAAATAAAATTACTCAATATTAACTATAATATTATTGTGTTTAAAATATCATATTAAACAATTATTTAGCAGTGATAAGTTTTTAAAATATATATTATTTACATAAAATAAATATTTATTTATAAAAAGTAAAATCAAAATTTGCGCGGACAGACATGTCAAATTTATAATAATTGGTTCCAACATGCTTACTGTTGTAGATATAAACTATAATATTATTGTGTTTAAAAATATCATATTAAATAATTATTTAGCAGTGATAAAATTTTAAAATATACATTATGTATATAAAATAAATATTTATTTATAAAAAGTAAAATCAAATCTGCGCGGATAAACATGTCAAATTTATAATAATTGGTTTCAACATGCTTACCGTTGCAGATATAAACCATAATATTATTGTGTTTAAAAATATCATATTAAATAATTATTTTAGCAGTGATAAATTTTTAAAATATATATTATGTATATAAAATAAATATTTATTTATAAAAAGCAAAATCAAAATTTGCACGGACAAGCATGTCAAATTTATAATAGTTGGTTCCAACATGCTTACCGTTGAAAATATAAACTATAATATTATTATGTTTAAAAATATCATATTAAACAATTATTTAGCGGTGATAAATTTTTAAAATATATATTATGTATATAAAGAAATATTTATTTATAAAAAGTAAAATCAAAATTTGCGTGGACAAGCATGTCAAATTTATAATAATTGGTTCTAACATGCTTACCGTTGCAGATATGGATTTAGCATCGTTATCACTGCTACAATCAACAATGATCCCTGTCAAAGCTTTCGTTGGCCTGTGATCGTTGCGGTGCTCTTGCATTGTGATGTCTAGATCTCCAAGTACATCAGCATAATTCCCTCCGTTAAAACTCAGCAGTTTATTAATATAATCATCATCGCAGGGAGCTTGTGGCTGCTGCTGGTAAGGGCAGTAGTCGTCGTTGAAAAACGTGTCTGGATTGAATAGAGAGGGATCATCCTGCTCGTTCAGTGGGTTGGCCAAATCATCCCAAGACATGTAGAAATCTTCTTCCGTTGGTTGCTCAACCTGAATATGTAAAATAAATGGGTTTGATAAATACTAATGGAAAGCTGAAACACATTGTCATAAACTGGACTCACCTCAGGGGCAGTGTTAATCTCTCTGACAGTATTCAAGTCAGAGACCATGGTGGAGTGGCTTAACTCATTGGAGTTATTACCGTACAAACTATCTCCGTCAGCACCCTTGTACATTACTTGGCAGATAACATAGTTCCTCTGTAACAAAATTCCAGAAAGGTACACACACACACATGAGTTCTGTTCTAGCAAAACAAAGTTAAATTACTTAGTACACAAACAACTCTACCATAAGCTTTGACAGCAGCAACATTAAACTAGGCCTCCAAACAAGTGTTTGATGAGCTTTGATAGAAACAAAAGAATTAACTAGACCACAGCTCACATATAACACTAAAAACCTCAAATTGAGCTAAATATATAGCAAGCATCCAACAACTAGATCAGAAATAAATTAAAAGGCCAAATACATTTTAAGAATATTACTTGTTCATTACACATCACTAAGACAACTCTACCATTCACAACCTTTGACAGAAGCAATATAAAACTATGCCACAACTTGTATAACACTTAGACCCTCAAATTGAGATAAAGGTAGGGGAAGTCAACTAGATCTGAGACAGATGAATCAAACCCCATATCCACATCAAGAAGATCAAGAAAATATGAAACATAAGACCAATTCAACTAAACACATAATCTCAAATTGAGCAACAGGTATCAACCAACACATGGGTTATGTCAACTAGATCGGATACAGATGAACCAAACCACATATTCACATCAAGAAGATCAAGAAAAAAAAATGAAACACAAAATCTCAAATTAATCAATAGGTAGCAGCATCACACAGGGGAAATAAAAGCTTATCAAAACCCACCAAATCGATCTCATCTAGCAAATGGATAAAATAGACCACGACTCATATAAGAATAAAACCTCAACATGAGCTAAAGATAGTATCCAACACCCAAATTCATTTAAAGAAGATTACTTGTTGAATACACATCACCCATATTCAGATCTAGAAAATCAAGACTACATAAGAAGCAAGAAAACATGAAACATATATAAGAGCAATTCAACTAACACATAATCTCAACTTAAGCTACCAAATTGAATCAAAATCTCAAACCCCACCATATTCACATCAAGAAGACAAAAAAATGAAACATAAAGACCAATTCAACTAACACAGAATCTCAAACTGAATCGTTCAGATAGTTATACCTGACTAGGAGGCAAGGAAGTGATGTGATACTCGTGCATGACCCAAGGAGTCCAAGCACCATTAGTTGATTTACCTTCATAGTAGACAAGCGTCTTCTTGATCCCGATCTCAACACCCTTGTCCCTGATCTTCCGATCAACACCAGTAGCTTTCCAGAACCCAGAAGGTGTTGTCCTCTTCGTTCCCTTCTTCTTCTCAGATACGTGGTACTCCCTTCGACAGAAGAAGTACCATACAAGATCCTTTGAGTCCAGCTTCGATAACGCTGCAACCAAAAAAAAGTCAAAACTAGAAATGATTCGTGATTGATCTTTGAAGTTGAGAAAGAGAGGATGAAGTTACCAGGCAAGAACTTTGGATCGTGAGCACAGATGTTGATCTCGTTAATTGCTTCGTCGACAAGCCATGGTTTATCAAGAACCTTGTTCTTGAGGTAATGGTTGATCAGTTCCTGTCCCGTAGGACTAAACCTAAACCCCACCGGTTTCTTCTTCATTTTTACACGCAAAATACAGATCTGTAATCAAAACAATAAAAAACTAGGGTTTGAGAGAGAAGGGTTTCTTTCTATCCGGTTTTTTTTTGTTCCTCTATATTTTCGTTTCTTGAAATACAAGTGGTCTTTCTTTGGGGGGGTCGACCTTTATTTATACACAACCTCCGTTTCGCGTCTTTCACATTAATAAAACAAAAATAAACAAATTAAGTTCGGTAATTTCTCAGAAGGACGTGGGCGACTTCAATCACCTTGCCGACATGTAGATTCTCAAGCGCAGCTAACCTTGTTAGTGTGTCTTTTTTATTTTAATTATTTTTAGTTTATTTGTGTTTTGTTTTTGTCTTAATAAATTTTTTTAATTCTCACATTTATTTAAAAGTTATTTTTTTGGAAAAATATCAAATTTATTAGAGAAATAATGTGAATAGTTTTTTTTTTGGCAAATGTCAAAAGTTTGTTATAGATTTTCTTTTTTTTTCTCTTGTTTACACTATGTTTTTTTTTGTGTGTGTAAAAGAGTTGTTTACACTATGTTATTTTCATCTATTTATAAGGATTAGCAATCATATTCTTACTCTTATCATTGCGCTAGGTTTTATGGGAGTGATTATCTTTCTTCATTTTCTCTCATTACCATTTTATTTATTTCTCTGATTTACTCTAAAAGTTATTAGTCACACTTCCTCAAACGCTGACAAAAGAAATTGAAAACCGAAAACAAAATATTTCTCTAACGACAATGACAAATTATATTCTTTTTGACTGCACTGAATGTGGCAGATTACTGATGTTTCACAATGAAGTTTTTAGGAACTCCAAACCTAGGTTTAGGTTTCGAATGGTTACACCGTTATTAGTAGCAACAAAAATTTTACATATAGTACATATGTATTTATATGTTTCATTACACTGTAATTATTTTGCAGTCATGTATGTTATCAGCAAATCCTAAATTGTTTATTTTAAAAAGCTTCAAACCATTCCTTTTTCCGGTAATAACTCCACCATTGATGGAACCGTCAACATAGCCATTGGCGGAGCCACATGCATTAAGATGAACACCACTGAACCCAACAATATTTTGAAAATTAGTGTAAGTTATTAAATTATAATCCGTGTGCTCCCCATTCAAAAAAAAAAAAAAATTTACCACCATATCTTTGTTTAAATCCACTTAAAATTTTAGAAAACACTATATTTAAGTCCACTTAATATTTATGCCCCCACTTAATATATCTGCAATAACCAGGCTTGTAATAATTAATTGATTTAGTTTTTACCTTTTAAAGAAAATATCACATACGTGCCTTCCTCAACCAACATTGAAAGTTTTTAAAAACGTTGTATGCCCTCCTGTTAGAAATTTTTCTAATAATCTGAAATGGTATATGAGTGAAATGACGAGTGCTAAGTTAGCATTGGATATAGCTAGACTCTGAAGCACGTGCGGGAGCCATCATTTTTATCCGCCTTAGATACAGAAATTAAGAAACCAACACGTATTCTATTTTTTCTTCTAAAATAGAGTAACTCTATAATAGAGTTGGATGTTGCTCCAATAGTACTCTATTTTACAGTAAAAAATAGAGTGATGAACAAAAAATAAAAAAATTACTCTATATATAGAGTAAAAAATAGGTTTTTACACTATTATAAAGTAGAAAATAGAATACCATTAGAGCATTTTTACTCTAAACTCTATCTTAAAAGAGAAAATAGAGCGGAGATTGGAGATGCCATAGCGTCGATCTCTTTCCATTTTATTCTTATTTTTGTGATATATTTATTCTTAGTAAATATATTTTTTTTGGTCTAATCTTAGTAGATATTTTGCTTACTATTATGCACACCTCAAGCTCATAAACTCCAATTTCTTTTTAAGAAATTATCAGATGTATTAGGGAAATAGTGTCAAAAGTTTAATATTGATCTGTTTTACTAATCTATTAAGCTCTACAGTAATAAGGTTAAACGAACTTTAGTTACTTTGAAAACTTTATTTTTATTATATGCCCAAACACTAACAAATGAAACTGAGAACAGAAAAGAATAAAGAAAACAAAAGTTTTCTCCAACGACAGCGACAAAATAGATTTTCTGATGGTTCAGTATGAAAACTTTTGGGAACTTCGAATCCAAGTAATTGTACTTGCGGATTTTGTTTTAACCAAAGATTTTTAGACTTTATTGTATATTCCGTTGTGTTTATATATTCTTAAGAATAGAAGCAAAAAAACTATTTATATCTGTTGCACTTATAACTTTTTTTAAGAGGGTAATTGAACTATTGCTTTGAATATATTACGATCTCCAATAAAAAAATGATACGGTTAAGTGTTTAACTGGACGGTATATCTAGCCCAACTATTAGGCATGGGCATAAAATCTGGAACCCGAAATCCGAACCGAAAAATCCGACCCGTTATCCGACCCGAAACGTAAAAATACCTGAACGGATTTTGTAGGATGGTACAAAAAATATCCGAACCCGAAGTGTTATTAACCGAACCCAAACGGGTAACCCGAAAAATCCGAAATTAATAGTCAATATAAATGTTTTGAAATATATATAAGTATTCCAATTATTAAATTCAATATTTTTAATAATATTATATATAATAATAAATATTAAAATTCTAATAAATGCTTTAAGTACACAATTAGTTATAAATAAGTATTTTATAATTTGCTCATTGAAATAAAAAGTCTACTCTCTATAAGACAATACATATTGTTTACAAATGATGTTTGTTTTCATGTTGATTTAACATTTTATTGTTATTTTATTAATTTTATATGTGATAGATTAATTTTTATTTAATTTAGATGTTTTTCTTTATGTTTTACTTAAAAAAATTTGTTTTTTACTTTGGTTATATCCGAACTGAACCGATATAACCCGAATCCGTACGATATTTGATTATTTTATGGGTTTTATGATGCAATACAATTTTGAACTGAACCCGAAGTGTTATTATCTGAACCCGACCCGTACTAATAAAATTTTAGTATGAGACCTAAAAGTGTAAACCCGAAAATTCGAAAACCCAAAAACCCGATCCGAATGCCAACGGGTACCCGAACGCCCAGGCCTACCAACTATTATTAGTGGAAAATGTGTTACCCCTAGCAATCAGGTAAAATTATATTTTCTTATATTTACTTTAATTACTATTCAATAAAAAAAAAACTTACACTCATCCTTAAGCTACATTTTATGAGAGAATAACTCTGTTTCATTTTTCCTAATTTTCGCTTTTTTAGTTTCTCTCATTTCCACTTTATTTGTTCTTTTCACTTATTCCAAAAGTTTCCAGTCACACTCTAAATACATTTTAATTTTATCTCGATAATAGATTAGTATTGTTTTTGCTGTTAATGGAGTGTTAAATTATTGAGCGCTTTTGCTAAGAAAAAGTTATTGAACGGTTTAGCCAAAAAAAAAGTTATTGAACGCTCATTTTTAATTTGCAAGCATCTTCTGAAAAATATTATGTTTCCGTACAGTCGTCGTAACGATAATGACGTAGGCCAAGAAACGTCATTACTTTTATTTCCTTTTCTTTCGTCGGCTATTATCATTACTTTCTCTATATTTTTCGGTACCGTCGTCGTAACAATTATCATTACTTTCTCTATACTAACCACCGTGACTCGAATCAAACACGACCAAAATTGTTGAAATCTTGATGACTTATATTGAGAAGAAAGTGTGAAGTTCTGCAAAAATGCATGTAACCTACAGATTTGGTTTGGGGTAAAAACTTCAAACAAAAATAAACACAAAACTTGGGTGAAATGGCTTTCATCATAAGAAGAACCTCCTCCTGCTTGTGTCCATTTCAGGCTGTAATGAAAACACAAAACATGAAAGATAAAAAATTAAATAATTACCAAAAGTAACAACAACATCAAAGCACATAATAATAATAATATAATCTTATGGTGATTTTTTTTTACCTTATGAACCCATTCAAACTCTCCGCCTTTGGTGTCAAAGGTTCCATGCTGTAACGTAACTAGCTTAAGCGTGAAACTAGGACCACATTCCTGCACATAGATTCCAACATTCATGGGATATATATATAAACTGATAGATCCTAAACACAAAAGAGAGGTGAATCTTTAGATATGCTAACCTGAAGACGAGGCTTCACTCTCTCTTTAGCAACACCGTCTTTCCCTTTGGCACCACTTTGTTTGTCTTCCTTTACGTCGAATATGTAACTACGCAAAAACAGAATTGCAATCTTGTTAAATACATGTTTTAGGAGAATCTAGAAGAGTAGGGTGAAGCTATGTTTACCGATGGTGTCTGAAAAATATAAAGTCACGCTGGTTGTGGAACGTTACAACTCTCCTACCACGGAAGTTAGGTTCTTGGGGGAAGAGTGACTGAAAAAACCTGAGAGAAAAAACAGAAACATAACATTAGCAACAAGAGATCAAAGACAATAATGAACTCAACACCACTTTCAGACACTATAGTTTACCTCCCAACACGGTTTCCTAAACGAGTTGTGAAGTTATTTAAAACCAGCTCCGGTTCATGGCTTGTAGGGTTTCCATGGTTCTGCAATTAAAATCAACTACTCACTAATCCACACTCTTACTTGTAGAGAAGAGAAGACAAAATGTGTGTTTGGTAACATACCTTAATATCCTTCCTTAGAACAAGATTTGACAACTTGAAATGAGCAGTAGGACCGTTCGGCAACCCAATGATAAGGAGCGCATCTACATCATTTTTATAAAAAATCTTGAAACAAACCATGTAAAGAGTGATAACAGAACATAAAACTTAGAAGAGTGAAAAGCTAACCAGGCTCTCTGCGATTAGTATGGACTACAATAAGAGATGTGTAATCTTTCTTCTTTGCGTACTCTACAATCTGCATAGCCATATATCTAAAAGGTTATACACTGATACACGTAGTTGCAAAGAGATGAACTTTCTACAAGAAGTCTCTACTACTAATAGTATTTTACCTTCTTCAAATCATAAGTTCCTCTCTTGCGATAATCAGAGTTCGGTATTACTGACTGCAACTCCGATATAAATGCAGGTCCTCTCTGCAATAACACATAAACGAATCAAAACAGCTCAAACACAAAAATCACAACAAAAGTATACAATGTATTATATGAGACAGTGGATGGTTACAGTATAAGTTTTGTCTCAGCAATAAACACATAAATAAATCAAAACAGCCCCAGCACAACATTACACGAAGCAAATATCACAACAAAACATACAATAAGACTTATGACTTATGAGACAATGGTAGGTTATAGTATAGTTCTGCCTCTGCGATCCGCATATAACACATAAACTAATCAAAACAGCTCCAAACAACATTACACGAAACAAAAAAAAATCACAACAAAACTAAATGCGTGATGAGACTAGTATAGTTCTGTCTCTGCGATCCACATATAACACATAGACGAATCCAAACAGCTCTAACACAACATTACATGAACCAAAAAAAAATCACAAAAACAAACTAAACAATGTGTTATGAGGCAATAGTAGGTTATAAGTATACGTTCTGTCTCTGCAATGCACATATAACACATAAACGAATCAAAACTAACTAAATAGACTATACAACAGCTTATGAGACAATGTAGTAGGTAGTCGTATAAGTTCCGCCGCTAAAATGCACAATTAACAATGAAGCAAAAAAATCACAACAACAGATAATGAGACAGTGGTGGGTTAGGTCTAGAGAAAACGACTTACAGTGGAGTTGAAACGACATGTAGTGATCAAGACCTTAGGAGTAACCTCACGTCTCAGGACAGGATTAAACTCATCAGCATCGATATCCGCAAACAACTGCAACCATTGAAAAAGATCAAAACTTTGAACATTGAAAAAAAAAAAAAAGTAGAAAACTTTACTTCTTCATCATCAGGTCTGCAAACAGTCTCATCAGCTTCTCTCGTATTCTCAATCGTCTTCGGCACCATCTTCTGCGGAGGCTGCAAACGAAAACACGAAACGACGACGTTTTAGATTCCCAAAATCAAATAACAATCTCAAGATCGAAAGCTCGTTTACCTCTTCGCCAAGCTCGAGAGCTTGCTTCTCGGCGGCGTCGCGAGCCTTGATCTTCTTCTGCTTCTCGACTTTCTTCTCGTGTTTCTGCTTCGCGTAGACTTTGGCTCTCTTGTCTTTGTTCTTTATCATCGAAGGGAGTATCACGTTCCTCCTCTCCGCCGTGTTGAAGCTCGGTCTTCCGCTAACTTCGGATTCCATTTCCTCGCCCTCTCCGTCGCCCTTCTTCCTCTTGAAACCCATTTTTTTCACAGTCGATTGAAGGTTCTTCTCTCTCGTTGATTCGGTGGAAACGGCGAGCGAAAGAAAGAATGAAGACGACGGAGATAAGACCTTAGGGTTTATCGATTGAAAACCGAGAATCAATGGGCCTCAACTTGAGCCCATTACTATAGTTAAACAGGCCTGTATTTTAAAAAATAATTACTTGTCGTTTGGGTGTTAGATTCGGTTCAAATTGGTTGTTTCGGGTATAGAGTAAATATTCAGTTTGGTTTAGTTCGGTGGTATTAAGAAAATTAGAAACTAACTCATATCGAAAGTAATTTTAGATTCATTTTGGTTTACAGACTATTTTAAATAACTCATATAAAATGTGAGCTTTATGATAGAGAAATGCAAATTAATACTCTATAAATTAATATACACTAAATTTTTTTATAAAATAATATAATTTTATAATCTCAAATTGATTTTTTGGTTTAATTAATAAATCGATAAATTAATATCTCTATAAATTAATAAAAAAATTATAGTTTTGGTGTAATCAGTAATTCTGACATTATTAATTTATAGAGGTTTGATTGTATTTATATATTGACTGGTTCGATTCAGTTTTTTATTTGGTTTATTTCGGTTCAGTTTTAACACAACGGTGCCGTTTTCCTGTTTGCTTTCATCGGTTCCGACATCAGTTCAGTTCTTTCCCATCTGTTGTCGCTATACGATCCGATGCTTCACGGAAGAGCAAGCGCCGCCGTATCATCCGCCCTCTCCGGCCTACCTCCATCCAAAAACTCCCCATTCCCACAGCTCTGCAACATCCTCATCATCGCCTCTCTCACCAAAACCTTATCCCAATCCGGCACACGAAACCTCGACGCGAACTCACTCCCAATCTCAGAACCAATCGTCCTCCAAATCCTCCGTCGAAACTCCCTAGACCCCTCAAAGAAGCTCACCTTCTTCAAATGGTGCCTCTCCCTCCGTCCAGAGTACAAACACTCCTCCTCAGCTTACTCCCAGATCCTCCGCACCGTCTGCCGATCAGGTCTCCTCGGAGAAGTCCCCGATCTGCTGAATTCGATGAAGGAAGACGCCGTTAACTTAGATCAAACGACGTCAAAGTTACTGTTAGATTCGTTAATCCGTTCTGGTAAGTATGACTCAGCGTTAGGAGTTTTGGATTACATGGAGGAGGAGTCAGGAGGCTGCTTAAACGTATACGACTCTGTTCTCATCGCTCTGTTGAAGAAGAAGGAAGTGTCTCTCGCTCTTTCGATCTTCTTTAAGCTTCTAGAAGGTGTGAATTTAACTTATCTCCCTGGTAACGTTGCTGCTAACAACCTCTTGGTTGGTTTAAAGAGAGCTGATATGAAGGAAGAGTTCAAAACGGTTTTCGAAAAGCTAAAGGGAGTGAAACGATTCCGTTTCGATACTTGCGGTCACAACATATGCATCCACGCGTTTGGCACATGGGGCGATTTGGAATCCGCGTTGAGTTTGTTTAAAGAGATGAACGATGCTGCTGATATATGCACGTACAACAGTTTGATTCATGTCTTGTGTTTGGCTGGGAGAGTGAGAGACGCGTTGGCTGTGTGGGAGGAGCTGAAAGTCTCTGGCCACGAGCCTGATAACTCCACGTACCGTGTGCTGATCCAAGGGTGTTGCAAGTCCTATCGTATGGAGGATGCGATGAGGGTGTTTGGTGAGATGGAGTACAACGGGTTTGTTCCGGACACTGTTTTGTATAATTCTCTTCTAGACGGGACGTTTAAGGCGAGGAGAGTTAGTGAAGCGTGTGAGCTGTTTGAGAAGATGGTTCAAGAAGGGGTGAGAGCTTCTTGCTGGACGTATAATATTCTGATCGATGGGTTGTTTAGGAACGGGCGGGCGGAGGCTGGGTTCACTTTGTTTTGTGATTTGAAGAACAAGAAGGGTCAGTTTGTGGATGGTGTTACTTTCAGTATCGTTGTGTTGCAGCTTTGTAGAGAAGGGAAGGTTGATGGAGCGGTGAAGCTGGTGGAGGAGATGGAAACGAGAGGCTTCTCTGTTGATTTGGTTACGATTAGTTCGCTTTTGATTGGGTTTCATAGACAAGGGAGGTGGGATTGGAAAGAGAAGCTGATGAAGCACGTGAGGGAAGGGAGCTTGGTGCCTAATGTGCTGAGATGGAACGCTGGAGTGGAAGCTTCGTTGAAACGGACACAGAGTAGAGATAAAGATTACACACCAATGTTCCCAAGTAAAGGAAGCTTCATAGATATAATGACCATGGTGAGTGCAAAAGAAGTAACACCTTTGGAAGAAGAAGATGATCCTTGGTCATCATCTCCGTACATGGACCGATTAGCTCACCAGGATAACCAACCTAAGCCCTTGTTTGGTTTAGCCAGAGGGCAGAGAGTTGAAGCGAAGGCGGACTCTTTCGACGTCGACATGATGAACACTTTCTTATCTATTTACCTCTCCAAAGGTGATCTAAGTCTAGCCTGCAAGTTGTTCGAGATATTCAACGATATGGGCGTGACCGATCTCACCAGCTACACCTACAACTCAATGATGAGCTCCTTCGTCAAAAAGGGCTACTACAAAACCGCCCGCGGAGTCCTCGACCAAATGGGCGAGAACTTCTGCGCGGCGGACATCGCGACATACAACGTGATAATCCAAGGGCTAGGGAAAATGGGGAGAGCGGACTTGGCAAGCGCGGTGCTCGAAAAGCTAACAGAGCAAGGAGGGTATCTAGACATCGTGATGTACAACACATTGATCAACGCGCTAGGGAAAGCGAACAGGCTAGACGAAGCGACGAGGCTGTTTGATCACATGAAGAGCAATGGGATAAACCCCGACGTCGTGAGCTACAACACCATGATCGAAGTGAATAGTAAAGCGGGGAGGTTGAAAGAAGCGTACAAGTACTTGAAAGTGATGCTAGACGCAAACTGTTTGCCTAATCACGTAACGGACACGATCTTGGATTATCTTGGGAAAGAGATGGAGAAAGCTAGATTCAAGAAAGCTTCTTTTGTAAGGACCAAACCAAATAACGATCCTTCATCATCTTAGTTTTATTTTTTTTTGTAGTTTTCAATACAGAAAATATATATCAACAAAAGATTCTATTAGAAGAGGCCTAAGAGAATAGAGAAGGCAAGAGCCACGAGCCAGACAATGTGGATCAAAAGCAGAGCTTGTCCTGGAACAGACAAACCAACGCCATTACCAACATCGCATACACCTGGTTTTGAAACACGAACGCCGTGGCATAAAGCGTCTGCACAACCGCACCAGTAAGTAACGCTGTCTTCGCCGCAAACCGGATCAGCCCTGAAACATTTAACCGGACAAGAAACCGGTTTAGCAGTTGCGTTGCAGAATTGGCCGTTGAACTTCTCGGAAGGTAGTCGAATCTCTCCTTCCTTGATCGTCTCTGTCGTTGATGAAACCAGAAGTAGGTTGAGAAGGATGAGAGAGAGGACCAGAGACGGCGAAAACGTCGACATTGCCGAGAATTTCGCCTGAGAATCTGTCAGAAACTTCTTTAAACCCCTATTATCAGAATGTGTGTTTTTCTTTTTACCTTTTTTTTTTTTTTGGGATTTTTTCTAAATAAGGGAAAGAATCTGAGAAACTCTGGAAGAAGGAACGTTGTTTCCTCTATCTCTCTTTTTATGAAAGGAAACAACATAGGAATATTTCAAAACAAAAAGGAAATAAAATATTTGACAGGGGGGAATTTTTTTTAAAAGGAAAATTGTAACAACTATTTTATTTAGAGTCATTCGGATAGAAAACCACGGAACAAAAGTTATTTAGGCAACGATGCAAAAAATAAATTAATTAGCTATATGGATAAAACAACGAAAGCAAAGTTACGTTGTTGTCCCTTTAGTGATGTGCGTTCACATTGACTCTAAAACCGGTTATGTTTTTGGTTAAACATAAATAACATAATCAAATTGATTATAAGGATATGGTAATAGTTCAAAACCCTAAATAAAAAAATCATAAACCCAAAATCCAAATAGAAACTTTAAATTCTAAATCCTAGATTCTAAATCCAAATAAAAACTATAAACTTTAAACCTTAAATCTAAATAAAAATTCTAAATTCTAAACACTAAACCCAAATAGAAACTCTAAACCCTAAACCCAATAATAACTCTAAATTCTAAACCTTAAACCCAAATAAAACTCTAAATCCAAATAAAAATCTAAACCCAAAATCCAATTAAATATTCTATATTCAAAACTATAAACCCTAAACCCAAATAGAAATTCAAAACTCTAATTTTTTTATATGAGCACTATAATACTTTATATATATGGATAACTTCACTATTCACACATAAAAAGATTACACATAAATAAAGGATATGATACAAGATAGTTGAAACATAACTTGGGTTCTGTCCTCTCCTAATCCCATGTCGGTTTATAAATACTAGGGTAAGAAAAAAAAACAAAAAAACAAAATCAGACGTCAAAGAGTTTGTTACAGGGGCAATTTTGGGTTAAAACAGAAACCATACAGTTTGTTTCTTTGCTATGACCATCCACCTAAATAATGTTTGAAACATAGACATAGCGTGCAATTACTCTTTTATTTATATAAGTTGTAACATTACAAATAAGATAATAAAGATGCAACCAACTGCAAATTTAAAAGAAATAAAATACAATATAACACATAAAATAAATTTTAAAGTTTTATTCTAAACCACCTTCTTCGATAATATAACGATGAGATTACCTTTAGCAATTATACTTCTTTTTTGTCACAGCCCTTTAGAAATTATACATTCGATGAAATTCCAAGTTTCATTTGCAACTTTCTTTGTTGTATATAACATTGGCAAAACTCCTATTTAGATCTATAGATTTCCTTCAATTAAGAATCCAATATAATGATTCCTTCAAAAGGAATAAATATTGGACATGTCAATTTTCATCGATTCGAAAAACATCGCCATACAATAAAGAAATCATTCCTCCATTCTTCTTTATTGCACACTCTATACATGACGGTTTTCATGGAAAATGTTTCCAAAACAAAGCTGTTAGAATAAGTTCATTACCACTTGAATCTGAATTCAACATAAACATATTGATTGTCTCGTCGTCGATCATGGCCACGAATTCCATGTCAGAGATGACAACAACGAATTAAGAGAACAAGTGGTCAACATCCAAAAATTGTGAGTGGTTCTGCAACTTCTCTCTATTAGAGAGAAAATAGAAACACAAAGAAAAAGTTCCAAAAGAGAAACTAGAGATGCCATTATGGAACCAAACTTGTCTTTAGAAAATAAAGTCAACACTTTGGATGAAAATTGAAGAGAAAAAATAGATGAAATAATCGGATTCACCATCGCGAATAACTGTTTTTTTAAATGGAAATTACCCTGAATTCATAAAAAAAAAGTTATGTTAGAAAGATAGAGGAACCGTCTGTTTAACGATTACCAACAAAAAATAAACAGCTCGCATGTTTATGCTTTACAAGCTGGCTCAGTGGCTCCAACTTGCGGACTCGACTCTACAGAAAGCTATCATGTTTGATGTTTCGTTTAGTGTATTTTGTTGAGTAGTAGATGTTGGTACTATATATCAAATTTGGAAGCCCTAAAATTAGTAATGACTTTGATTGGTGACATGTATTAGACTTGATTTAATTTGAGTTATGATTATACCTCAAAAATGTTACCATTCATGAATTAAAATCAACTTTTTGTTTTAATGTTTGAGTTATTATGTGTTAAAATTGACTTACAATTTTGAGTTTTATCCTTTGTTAAATTGATAACTCAAACAATTAATCAACATCAAAGAAAATTCCATGTAAGGAAGAAAGTAAATTACGTGAGAATCTCTAGATGTTTTTTGTTTCATTTTCAATGCTAATTAGGAATAATATTATTAGTAGTTTGCCCAAATTTCGCTAAATTTTATATTTTGTTATTTTTCATTTTGTTTTTATCTTTTAACAATTGGGTATATATTGATTTTGTTTGTTTTAGTTTTTTGTCAAACATTTTTTACATTTTCTCACATAGTATCATTTCAATAATTGTAATTCATTATGTTTATTTGATTAATGGAAACATAATCTCATTATCTTATTTAATTGACTACTTTACTTCAGATAATTGTAATTGTTGAAATGTATCACATTAGCATTATGTTTATTGACTGCATGTTCCACGAGAGACTCAACAAACTCAGAAAGGAACCCCACAGAACAGGCAACATGCAAAGGTGTAAAACCCTTTGCATCTAAGACATTAACATCGGCCTCATTTGCAACGAGAAGCTCGAAAAAAAAGAGAACAGTTTAATACCATGAGATTTATTACAGACAAACCGGAAAATTAAACTCTGAGCACCTGGAAACATGTCATATGTTTCTCTAGGTTAGTACACGGTGAGATGGTGAGGTGCAATACTCCACCTAGCTTTAGCGGTCTAAAGCTCGGCGGTATTATCGCTGTTGAAAACAGAACAAGCAATAAGTCTTTTTGAGCAAATACATAAGGAACAGTAGATAAGAAACAATTGCTCACCTATAGCCCCTTGAAGGACTTCAACGCCAGTGTCCAACAACTGCAGATGCTAATGCATTCATCCTTTGAGCAAATCTGACACACACAACCACGCAATAAAATTAATGGAGATAGACCGAACAAAACCTTAGAGGAAATGATCGAACACATCGAGTGAACAAAGCCTTTGAACAAAATCGTTATAGCGAAACGCTATCAAAACCTTATTACAAAATCGTTACAGTGAACAAAAAAATCCTTAGACCAAAATCCTTATAACAAAATCCCTAGAACAAAATCGAGTGAACAAAACCTTAGAAAATGACCGAACAAAACCTTAGAACAAAATCGTTATAGCGAAAAGAGAGTTCAAACCTCAGAGCAACGTAGCGGCGACTAGAAGGGTTTGGAATCGACTAGTGGACAGCTAGAGAGAGAAAGCTGAGTGAGAGAGTAAAGAGAGACGTAATTTCATTATATATATAAATAATTGTTGGCTTTACAACTAACCCTTTATGGGCCTGTAGAAGATGAGAATGTCTTTAATTTTAAACTATGTTGTCACATTAAACCATATCATTTTTGTTAAACATGATAATGATGCATAAACAAACTTCCAAAATTATTTATTAAAGAATGGTTTACTCGATACACGTATTTGCATTATTTATTAGAATCAACTTTTTGTTTTAATGTTTGAGTTATTATGTGTTATAATTGACTTACAATTTTGAGTTTTATCCTTTGTTAAATTGATAACTCAAACAATTAATCAACATCAAAGAAAATTCCATGTAAGGAAGAAAGTAGATTGTGAGAGAATCTCTAGATAATTTTTGTTTCATTTTCAATGCTAATTAGGAATAATATTACTAGTAGTTTTCCCAAATTTCGCTAAATTTTATATTTTGTTATTTTTCATTTTGTTTTTATCTTTAACAATTGGGTATATATTGATTTTGTTTGTTTTAGTTTTTTGTCAAACATTTTTTACATTTTCTCATATAGTATCATACCAATAATTGTAATTCATTAGCATTATGTTTATTTGATTAATGGAAACATAACCTCATTATCTTATTTAATTGACTACTTTCCCTTCGGATAATTGTAATTGTTGAAATGTATCACATTAGCATTATGTTTATTGACTACATAATGCTAATTGTTGAAATATATCAGATAGTTGACTACATAACCTCACATTGTATCATTTTTTACATTGTAATTGTTGAGATGTATTAATATGATGGGACAAAAAGGAATATTCCACGTGTACTTTCTCAAACAAACTTGGTAGACTTTACAAAACTATGTTATGTTTAGCTCTCTAATAATCTACATAGAACGGATGTCAATCTATGTAGCTTATCAGTCACCCCTCTTGGCTACATGAAATGGTGTGATTGTGATAATGTTTCTCAAATAAGAATGTGAAATTCAAAACAGGTTTGTGAAACTGTAATATTCATTTATTCCCAGCTAATATAGAATAAGAATCTGATCACCAAACGAATAATTACATTACCACGGCACCGTCCATTGAGAATTAATCAATGTTATCACTTATCAGAATCTTTTTTTAAAAACAGCTAATAAAAGTTCAATAGCGTACAACCCACGAGCCTCCGATCTATATTAACCTCACCTATATCGTACCCTTTTACGTACCATCATGAGGTAACATCATGAATCCACAATACAAGACCGTGAACGAGAAGGACTCGACGGTTACGCATAAGAACATCGGTCAGGGCGGTCGTAATAGCAACAATCCTTACGTCCAGACTACTACACCCACCTCGGCTTCTGATAAGAGTAAGCAAAAAAAATGTAAAATGTAATTACTTTGCTTATATGAGTATGTGTCATAGTTAATCACCCATTAATCAGTGATGTTCGATTATATAAACGTTGATACTGATATTATGATGATATATATGATGGATCGATATAGGGTCGAAAGATAAGATTCTTGAGGTGTTTAATCGGTGCGGGAAGAAAGTGGAGCAGGTGACTCGTAAGGCAGAATCATTCGCCGACGGTTTGAAAGACCACCGTACGTGACCTCTTCATATATATATATTGCCTTCTTTATTAGTCAATGCCATAAAAGGTTTCTTAAATTAAGTTGTCAGTTTATTTCAAAAGTACGTGTATATATTACAAAAATATTGATCATTTGGTTTTTATAAATAATTTCCCTAATTAGATATTATATTAATCAATTCTACATCTAGTTTTATTAGTGGGAAAATGTGAATTTTATAGAATTTCGGATGATTTGATTTGATTTATTGAACTAAGTTTAACTTTGGTTTACTCTGCCGGATTTGGTTTGGGTTGTGTTAGTTTTATCTTTGAAGTTGCTCAAAAGCTAAATCATCCCTGTTTTTTTTTTTACGAGACTGGACATGAACAGTGAAGTTTAGTCCTAGCCTAAGTGATGCAGCAAGGGCTAGGCTTGCTCAAGGCACTAAAATATTGGTTGAAGGAGGACCATACAGAGTGTATCAAAGAGAGTTTGGTCTATTATCCGCAGAGAAACTCTTGGACTCGTTCGTTTGCTACATATCGACCACTTCAGGACCAGTGACCGGAGTGTTATACATTTCAAATAGAAGGATCGCTTTTTGCAGCGACTATGCTATCCGCAGTCCTTCCACCGGTGTTCCGGCTTATTATAAGGTCAGACTATACGACTCTTTAATGTTCCATTTTAGTCCATAATCACCAATCAGTACTAATAAAAGATGTGATGTTCTAATGTATTAATAGGTGGTGATGGAATTAGAAAAGATAAGGAGCATTAACTCATCATCGAACGTGTTGAAGCCAAGCGAGAGGTATGTGCATGTGGTGACACAAGATGGGTTTGAGTTTTGGTTCATGGGCTTCGTCTCCTACATGGATGCTTTCAATTGTCTCAACAAAGCTCTCGGTTTAACTACCATGCATCGTAATTCTGTTGTGTAAACCAAGTTCTGAGACCTTTTGTTAATTATCACTAATAAGTTGTCTACACGGCATATATAACTTGTAGGAATTTGGGTCCGTATGGTGTGTGTCTAGTCATCAAAGATTGATTTACGCAAAGTAATAAAGCATCTCCAACCTCACTGCAAAAAAATCTGTAAAATTGAGTAGAAAATTTTGTCACGAACAAACAAAAAAGACATTACTCTATATATGCAGTAATACTTTTTTTGTTTGTTCATGACTGTATTTTCCACTTTATTTTGCAGTTTTATTTACAGTGGGGTTAGAGATGCTCTTAAATACTTTGAATGTGTGTAATATGTTCTTCTAGATCATCATCACCTGTATCCATTTTTAAAGCTATATATCAATCCGTTAAAGCTTTAAATTATTCACTCAAATTTATAAAAGTAGTTTGCAATATAATATGTTCTTATATATGTGAAATTTAATTTTGATAATATTTTATATCGTATTAAAATGATGAATACAAATTACGAAAAATATGCATAGAAATTTTTATTTTTGTTGTCTAAAATTTGCATCACTTTAAAATGATGAACTTTTTTTTCTGTCAAAAATGATGAATACAAATTATTATTTTCAATACTAGTTGTATTATATTTACTTGCTCCGTAAAATTACAAAATAACCAGAATTTTCCGCATTAAAAATCAACAAAAATGGAACCAATATTAATCTACCACTAGTGGTTAACTGGTTATGGCGATTCCGTGACGAAGAGTCCAACATCCAATACGACGACGTGAAGAACTCTTAATGACGCAACGTGTCCATCATGTACACCTTGAAAACGCCTAGTTTTCCGGTTGATGAGAACCAATCAACGGCTAAGATCTTAGTTCACTTTCCCAATAAAAATCTCTTGTCATTTCTTCAGTAGATAAGCCACTCTCTCTCTCTCTCTCTATCTCCCATTAGTGAGGTTGCGTCCATTACAAGATCTTTTAGAGTTCTCTGAGATTCATCAACTTGAAAATTAAAAGGAGAAGAGATTCCAAAACCATGGCTGCTGATCCTACAACCAAACTCTGTGTGGTCTCTGTTGTCTTGCTCTTAGCTCTTGTCTCCTCCTTGCAGGTTAGCTTTAGATGAATCTTGTTGTATATATTATTGCTCCTTGTGTTGTGCAATCAAGAAAGGTTCAAACTTTGTGTGTTTATGTCTGAATCAGGGAGTTTCAGCAGACAATCTTACCAAACAGAAACTGAACTCCAAGATACTTCAGGTTTTGTCTGAATTCTCTTTACTTTTTAATTAAATTTGCAAATTTTTGTTCTGATTAATTAAAATTACTAATTTTGATCTGATTAATTAAATTACTAATTTTGATCTGATTGATCCCTAATCTTGATTTTGACTTATCAACAGGAAGAGATAGTGAAGAAAGTCAACGAACATCCAAACGCTGGATGGAAAGCTGCTTTAAATGATCGTTTCTCTAACGCAACTGTAATAGATCTTTAAATTTATCTTCATATAAGCAACAAAGGTTTCTTCTTGTAATTATATGATTAACCATTTGTAATTAATTCTGCAGGTTGCAGAGTTTAAGCGTCTTCTTGGTGTTAAACCAACACCTAAGAAGTTACTCTTAGGTGTTCCTGTTGTAAGCCATGATCAATCTCTGAAGCTACCTAAGTCATTCGATGCTAGAACTGCTTGGCCTCAATGCACCAGCATTGGCAGCATCTTAGGTTCGGTCTTTTTTAGATTTCATTTTCAACAGTTTGTGTCTCAGACTCTTCATTTTGGTTCCTAACTATTGATTTTGTCTGTGTGTGTGTTTTTGTTAACTCTTCTCTTAACAGATCAGGTAAAGCTTCAGTCTTTTCATGGTTCTTGTAACGTTCTAAGAACCGTTATTAATAACATTTTGTGGTTATAGGGACATTGTGGTTCTTGCTGGGCCTTTGGTGCTGTTGAATCATTATCTGATAGATTCTGTATCCAATTCGGAATGGTAAAAAACACTAATCAACAAATTAGAAGAAAAAAAACAACAACTTAAAATTCAATGAATGTTTCTTCAATTTTCAGAACATTACTTTATCAGTAAATGATCTCTTAGCATGTTGTGGATTCCGTTGTGGTGACGGTTGTGACGGTGGCTACCCTGTTGCTGCTTGGCGATACTTTTCTTACAGTGGTGTTGTCACTGAAGAGGTAAAAACTAGTCTCTCGCTAAAAATCTTTAATCTTCAATTGGTTCTGATTCAAATTTTTTTTGGTGATTAGTGTGATCCGTACTTTGATCAAACCGGATGCTCTCACCCTGGTTGTGAACCTGCATATGATACACCGAAATGCATGAGGAAATGCGTTAGCGGAAACCAGTTATGGGGCGAGTCAAAGCATTACAGTGTTAGTACATACATTGTCAAGTCTAATCCACAAGACATCATGGCTGAGATTTACAAGAATGGACCTGTTGAAGTCTCTTTCACAGTTTATGAGGTAATAAAGAAACATCAACGATTGTGGATGAAGCTGTAAGAAAGATTTGGATCATTAATGGGTTTTTTTTTATTAGGACTTTGCTCATTACAAATCTGGAGTGTACAAGCACATAACAGGTTATAACATTGGTGGTCATGCTGTTAAACTTATTGGTTGGGGAACTACTGATGATGGAGAAGATTATTGGGTAAATTTTAAAAAATTTGAAGTTAAATCAAGATTTTTACAACGGTTTGCTTATTATTATTTTTGAATTTTTTGTAGTTGTTGGCAAATCAGTGGAACAGAAGCTGGGGTGATGTAAGTGTTACTCTATTTTGTAATTAAATTTTAAGTTGATTTATAATGTGGGTTTGAACAAAATAAAAGTTAACTTTTTTTTTTTACGTCATAAAAGTTAATTTATAATGTGGGGGTTGTTAACATGTATGAAATTATATTTGCAGGATGGTTATTTCATGATTAGGAGAGGGACAAATGAATGTGGAATTGAGGATGAACCAGTGGGTGGTTTGCCTTCAAGCAAGAATGTGTTCAAGGTTATTACCGGTTCAGATGAGATTTCTGTTGCGGTTTAAGATCAGAGATGGATAAGTTTGTGTCTGTAAGATATACTATGTTACTGTGTTGTTTGTTTGTTATTGTTGTTTCCGGTAACCAGATCTTGTTGGCCGTGAAAATGTTATAGACATTAAATAATTCAAGACGAGCAAAAAATATGATATGGTTTCTTTGCTTCTTTCTTAGCTGTTGATGATTATCTTGAATTCAACTTCCGTTTTACTACAAATTTTTATGCAACAATCACATGTCGGAAATACTTGGTCTATTAAAGGACTATGAATCAGTATATACAATTGAGAAAAACGTGCGTCTGTATAGGTTTACTATAGCTATCTAACCAGTAGAGAAGTAGAAACATTACTTCAACTTGGTCTTAAGAGGTAAAAAAAAACTCAAAGATCGTGAATAACACCTTCAATGACTTTCTGAGCTGCATCTCTAACACTCAAAAGGTTTGTTTTAATCTCATTACACAATCTTCCTTCAACTAGCCGTACAGGTAACCACATCTTTGGTTTTACATCCACTGTGTATGCACGCGTTGTCGGAAAATCTTTAAACTGTAAATCCGAAGCCTCCCCTTTGTCCAACTGTGTAACAAAAACAAAACATCAAAACCAGCTTTGTGGAAAGGTATATATGAATGTGTTTGAACATTGGATTATTACTTGTTCGATGGACCATTTGCCTTCAAACAACTGAAAATCTCCTTCGACCATCTTAAAGTCGATTTCACGTCTCCTCCCATGTGGTAGAATCTCAAGCTCCTTCTCGAAACAATCTAGAACAGCTTTGGCATTAAACTTAAGACCCAATGCTATGCTTTGCTGTCCCATCTGTTCAAAGAAACACAAACCTGAGAATGAGACTGGTTTATACAAATACCACTTGATGCTCATAAAAGAAACTCGATCAGGCTACCAATATGGTAAGCACAAAAAAAAAAACTCGGTTCAAGTTGGGTTATGAGTTCGGTTCAAGTTGGCAGATAAACCAGTTCAGTCGGTTAGTTCGGTTTTCCAATCAAAAGAAAATCCTAACCATATGATACCATTTGTGACCAAAAAAAAAAAAAAAAAAAAAAAAAAAAAAAAAAAAAAAAAAAAAAAAAAAAAAAAAAAACATATGATACCATATCCTAACTAAATTTGTGAACCGAACTAACCACAATTTTTTAATAGCAATCACTAAACTAACCGAATTTAACCAAAATTGTCCAATTTTTTTTGAATAGAAATAACTAAATTAGCCGAATTTAACCAAAATTATCCAATTTTTGAATATAAATAACTAAATTAACCGAATTTAAGCAAAACTATCCAAAATTTTAACTAAATTCTTATAGAAATCTAACTGAAACCGAAAACTTTAATTAATTCCCGCACAATTTCATAACCGAACTACCCTAATAACGAACTGAATATTCCTTCGGTTCAAATCCGCAATTCAAACCAAACTAACCAAAACCGAATCAAACCGAACCCGGCTGCTTATACAAGGACACGGTTGTGAACTGAAGCTCTCCATCTATCACCCAAGTTGGATAAAATCAACAGAAATGTGAAGTACTGTTACGTAATAAAGAGCAAGAAACCTGGAAAAGACGAACACGGTTGCCTTCCTTCTCGACCAACTCGCTGACGACAAGGCCCGGTATGAACTCCGACAGCTTCTCGTAATCAGTCAACACGCTCCACACGGCATCGAGGCTCGCTTCCATCCCAACCTTCGAGCGTATCCGCCGCGAGCTCTTCTCGAGCTTCTCCACCGAGATGAGAACAACCCCATCCTCCGTCTTCCCATCTGCCAAGCATTCGATCAAACAATCATCTTCATTGGTTTCATTCTCATCCTCGTTATAATAATCGTCCTCGCTGGAATCAAACCGCGGAGAATTGTTGTCAAATCGACAGGTGAAACATCTACGAGAAGAGGAAGAGGAAGAGGAAGCTAGCAGTAGTGTCGAGGATGGAGATGCGTTCGTAGAGTGAAATTTTATCGCCGGAGAATGTGAAATTGAGATACTGGAGTTGGAGGTGGTGGTGGTGGCTAATGCGGCGGCGCGTGGGTGGGAAAAGGCGGAGGAGAAGTCTGAGACGATCTGCATTGTTTCTATGGAGACTGGAAGTCTGGAAGCGGAGCTGGCTAATGAACTTTAGACTTTTTTCTATCTGGGCCTCTTATTTTTCTTATGTTCAAATTGAGCCTATATTAAGTTTATATACAAAACACACCTTTTTAATAGAGCAAATTTAGAGTTTTTTTTTTTGTCAACAGCAAATTTAGAGTTAAACATTTTAATTTTTACAATTCTACATTAAGTACCTATATAGTTAGTTTAAATATATTAATAATATATATATATATATATAACATAAAATTTTATCTACATAAGGTGGAGTATAACCTAGTATTTGATCAACTATAAGTCTATAAAAATATATTATATGAAAGCGTTGACGATCATACATATTTTTATATTTATATGTTTTACTATATTTTATATGTAATTTATATATTTATCAGAGAATATATTATTAAAATATTAAACTATAAGATAAAAAGTATAATCAGATTATCGTATTTATTTAATTATAAATATATGATCGTTTTATATTATTTCATGTTATATATTGATGATCATGTTGTGCTGTACATATTTATACACTTTCATCTGTAAAAATTTCTCATTTACAAGTTTTTAAAAACATATTATTAACAATATTAAGTATATCAACATGATATATTTATATACCAATATTATGTATCTTTGTTTTGAATTTTAAGTGCAATACTAGGTTAAGATATAAATTATCATATATAAATTATTTTTAAGTATTATATATTTTTTACATATTATGAAATAATAAATATATATTGAATAATTAAAAATTTAGTAACTATTACGTATATAATTAAATTGGTACAAATACTTAAATAAATTTTATTAATCCAGACAAACATTTTTTTTCTATTTTATATGGTATAAAATTAAGTTTAAATGATATTAACATAGATCTATAGTTCATTTTTAATATTGACATCTGCAAAAAAATATTTTATACTCATATTATTTTTGATCATTTGTATTTTTTTATAACAAAAATTTTAAATCATTGATAACAATAAAAAATTTGTGAGATGTTTAATAGTTTTAGTAATTTGTAATTTTGAAAACACTCAATGCAAAGTTTAAAATCTAAATATTAAGTTGTCAATAATTGTTCAAAATGTTAATCAAAAAAATTCAAAGCAAATTCGAAATTAAAATACTTATGTATTTTATATGATATATAATTTATTTTTAAAAAAATATTAATATACATATATATATAATATTTATTAAATGAGACTTTCTACTTATGTAATTTCGTAATCATTTGTATCATGTTATAATAGAAATTTTAAACCATGGATCATAAAAATTTCAATGTGAGATTTTTAAGAACTTTAATCATGTATATTAGTTTTTAAAAATTCAAAATATAACATATAAGAAAAAATCTAAATTTTTATTATATAGTTAATGTGGTTTTTTAATTTATTTTAATAAGTTAAAATTTTAAAAAATGATAGAGAATAGACTAATTTTTATCAAATCTTTATTATTAAAAATTATTAATTGTCATATATACTTTAGCAACATTAGGTAATTCCGTGATTTTTATTTAAGGAAACAATGAAAAACATTTATGATTAATTTATGGTTTGTTTAATAAAAAGCTTATTATATATTTATATGGACCAACATATTTTTCTAAGGATTCTAAGAATGATTGTGGTGATGATATGTGGCTACAAAAATATGTTGTAATGCTTCTCTTTTAATATATATGAGATATTGAATCTTATCATTAAGTATAGCATCACAAGTTAAGTGCTTAAATTTTTTAACAAATGTATAACAATTTTTTTTAATAAAATAAAAATAATATTTATATATATATATATATATATAGAAAATATTGAAAATAATTTCAAAATAAGAATATGAGACGGATCGGATATCCGGACAATTTTAAGGTATCTGGATCCGGATCCTTACCTATCGGATCCATAATTTTACTATTTTTATCCGGATCTAAGGTTTTCGGATATCCGAATGTCGGATATCCTTCTAAAAATTGCAATATCCGGCGGATATCCGGATCCGGATTTGGATCCTTAAAATAAATAAAAATAATATTTATATATATATATATATATATATAAAATATTGACAATAATTTCAAAATAAGAATATATGTAATGTCGGATATCCGGACAATTTTAAGGTATCTGGATCCGGATCCTTATCTATCAGATCCATAATTTTACTATTTTTATCCGGATCCGGGGTTCTCGGATATCCGGGTGTCGGATATCCTTCTAAAAATTGTAATATCCGGTGGATATCCTGATCCAGATTTGGATCCTTAAAATAAATAAAAATAATATTAATATATATATATATATATAATATTGACAATAATTTCAAAATAAGAATATATATAATGTCCTTAATTATTTCTATGTATAATATTACAAAATTTACATAAAATTTATATATACTATTATAAAAATGAAAATATATTAAATAAAATTAATATTTATATATTGATATTACTATTTTTGAAATATTTATTAATAAAACTTACGTATCCGGATATCCAGACTTAAAAATTAAGATATCCGGATCCGGATCCGGCTTTGACGTATCCAATATTTTACTATCCAGATCCGCATTCGGCCTATTCGGATATCTGGATTTTCGGATCGGATCCGGATTCGATCCGGATCTCGGATAAAAGTCTCATGCCTAAGTGGAGATGCATTGCACTCGGCTAATTAGTTCAACAAAACTTTAGCTAGCACATTAAATAACTGTTGAGTTTCTACCGTTAGGGATTTAGTCTACTAGTCAATTATACGGTCTATTTCAAAAAAAAATTATCTGACACAAAAAATATATTTTATTTGTTAAAATGAAAACTAATTTATGTTAAAACAAAAGAAAACACATCAATAGCTCTGTTAAAAACAGAGTGCATACTATAGTATGGTAAAACACATTTTTCTTTGATCTTTCAAAATATATAGATGTAATAGTTCTTGTATTTTGACCCTAGAAAATAATGTGTTTACTAGTCATTTTCTCCATAATTTTAGTTAATTTGTTTACTTGTTATTTTTACATGATTTTAGGATAAATCATTAGTTTAATCAATATTATTATTTAAATTTTTATTTTGATATCCATATGTTCATCATGATATTTAAAATAATCAATAAACATTAACTTATTCTACTAATATATATACTATTATATTTTAATATACAATTATCATGATATTTTGGGGCATTTAATTATTGTTAACAATATCTACCGGTAATATCATCATTACTTTTATCTTATATTTAGTTTAAAATTTTAGTAATTAATATTATAGCCAGTTTTTCTGATTTTTATTGGAAATATTTATCAAATATATATTATTATAAAATCTATATATAAGTATACTGATATATTTGAATTAATCGGGTTCTTTGGTTTATTCTGTTTAATCGCTTAATATACTGAACTATATTCATATAGTACCAAATCCAGACTATTTTTTTCTATTTCGGTTTGGTTCAAGTTTAAATGGTTCGGTTTAAACAGATTTAACACTCCTAGACTATCGTTATTTTGTTAATTTTTTTTATATATTTGTGATTTTTTATAATCCTTTCAGTGACACATGATTTCTTTTCATTCCAAATATAATATATGTTTAATTTCAAATACAAATTCTCTAATTTAATTATTAATATAAAAAAGATTTTGATCCAAAATCTATATCACATAAATAAAACTATGAAACAGAAAAACATAATTTCATACATTGATTATCAATATCAATATTTGACTTTTATAATTTATAATAATTGAAAATTTGTATCTAATTTAATTATTATTTTTTATAATAAAAATTGTTAGGCATATAGATATATTAATTTGCACATAGTGCAAGAGATCAACTTGTATAAAGATTATTTTTCAATACAATATTTTGTAAATATGTTCATCCTCATTAGTATATAGATAACTGCGAAGGAGTTTATATAAAGAAGGAAAGGAGATGTATATTACAAATGATGAAATCGATTGTTTATATAAAAACCAAAAAAAAAAAGATCGTGTATGAATAGTAATAGTGGACTCCGCATAAATGATTTTGTCGATGATTCGGTGCTGTTATTTTTGAATTTTTCTTTGTGCACGTTTTTTTTTAGCTCAACATAACTTATATTCACCAAAGCTTTTGGGTACAACCAGTTCAATCCACAACAGATTTTCACCGCATGTGCAAATGGGGATCTAATATCACCCTGAATCACTAAAGAGGATCCAACGCTATCTGACCTAGTCCCATTGCATTTTTAACCCCCAAAGAAACGAAATCATTCCACGACATAGAATGACGGCGTTCCATTTCACCACCTAATTAGACCTATTGATACGAAAACATCTAAAAAGACAAAGAATACAAGCTTAATTCGAACACAATTATAACCAGATTATTGGTCCCATAAGATGAGAGTGGAGCCCTTGTCCCAACAATATCTTCACGAGAGGCGCATCTTCGAACGCAGCTCATACCTTCGGTTTTCGATGTCTCGATCCTCAGCCACAAAACAGGTAAGAGCAGCATTATCGGCAAAACCCCACATGAATTCTTGAAACAACAAAATACCAATTTTTTAAATCAAGCTTAATTACTTAACTAAATCAATTTTTTTTAAAAAAAAAATTTAACCACCACAAAAGTGACATATGGATGATAAGGTTCTGATGGATTTTTTACTTTTTCTCTCTCCAACTTTATTTTTACCTATCATCCCTAAGAAACCGAGTAAGAACCATTGTTAATCATGTTCTAAATTGGGTTTTAATTTCGCATGCTATTTCAAGTGTTCTCACTTCTCATGAATTATTAGATGCTGTTTTGTAAAAGAAAAACACCGAGCAAGGTCAACCACCGAAGTCTTTCCTTAGGTTAAGCTACGAAGTTTCCTTGGAAAAAAAAATACCACTTTTCTGCATCGTCTCCACACCATAAATTGACTTAATTTCTCGGAAACTCAAACACATACCAAAAAAAAGTTCATAGAGTATATAAAAACCAAAAAAAAAAAGATCGTGTATGAATAGTAATAGTGGACTCCGCATAAATGATTTTGTCGATGATTCGGTGCTGTTATTTTTGAATTTTTCTTTGTGCACGTTTTTTTTTAGCTCAACATAACTTATATTCACCAAAGCTTTTGGGTACAACCAGTTCAATCCACAACAGATTTTCACCGCATGTGCAAATGGGGATCTAATATCACCCTGAATCACTAAAGAGGATCCAACGCTATCTGACCTAGTCCCATTGCATTTTTAACCCCCAAAGAAACGAAATCATTCCACGACATAGAATGACGGCGTTCCATTTCACCACCTAATTAGACCTATTGATACGAAAACATCTAAAAAGACAAAGAATACAAGCTTAATTCGAACACAATTATAACCAGATTATTGGTCCCATAAGATGAGAGTGGAGCCCTTGTCCCAACAATATCTTCACGAGAGGCGCATCTTCGAACGCAGCTCATACCTTCGGTTTTCGATGTCTCGATCCTCAGCCACAAAACAGGTAAGAGCAGCATTATCGGCAAAACCCCACATGAATTCTTGAAACAACAAAATACCAATTTTTTAAATCAAGCTTAATTACTTAACTAAATCAATTTTTTTTAAAAAAAAAATTTAACCACCACAAAAGTGACATATGGATGATAAGGTTCTGATGGATTTTTTACTTTTTCTCTCTCCAACTTTATTTTTACCTATCATCCCTAAGAAACCGAGTAAGAACCATTGTTAATCATGTTCTAAATTGGGTTTTAATTTCGCATGCTATTTCAAGTGTTCTCACTTCTCATGAATTATTAGATGCTGTTTTGTAAAAGAAAAACACCGAGCAAGGTCAACCACCGAAGTCTTTCCTTAGGTTAAGCTACGAAGTTTCCTTGGAAAAAAAAATACCACTTTTCTGCATCGTCTCCACACCATAAATTGACTTAATTTCTCGGAAACTCAAACACATACCAAAAAAAAGTTCATAGAGAAAAAATAGAGAGCCATGTTCGTGAAGCTCCTCACCATCGTCTTCTTCTTCGTCAGTCTACTCTCTCAACTCCAAAAATCCTCTTCCCAATCTCTCGATAACTTCACTTACAATGGCTTCTATCCTCCATTGACTGCTAACATAACCCTCCAAGGGATCGCCAGCGTCACACACACCGGTCTACTAAAGCTAACCGATTCTACAAGGCAAGAAACCGGTCACGCCTTCTATAACCAACCAATTCGGTTCAAAGACTCTCCAAACGGCACCGTCTCGTCCTTCTCCACAACGTTTGTTTTCGCCATAGAGGCTCAGTTAGACACACTTAGCGGCCACGGCATCGCCTTTGTCGTGGCTCCTAACTTCGTCCTTCCGGTCGCCAATTCCAGCTCCGAACACCTCGGGCTCTTCAGTCCCAATATCACACGTAATGAAACCACTGATATATTCGCTGTTGAATTAAACACGATTCACAATACAGAGCACACTGATATTAACGATAACACTATCGGAATCAATATCAACGGGTTGTATCCAGTGAAAAGTTCACCGGCGGGGTACTGGAACGAGACAGGTCAGTTTGAAAACCTTACTTTGAACAGTGAAGAGCGGATGCAGGTTTGGGTTGACTACGATGGTTTTACCCATCAAATAGATGTAACAATGGCTCCTTTCAACCACGATAAACCTATAAAACCACTTGTCTCGTCTGTCAGGGATCTATCCCCGGTTCTTTTGCAAGATATGTTCGTAGGTTTCTCGTCTTCAACTGGTTCCCTTTGGTCGGAACATGTTGTCCTTGGGTGGAGTTTTCAGATGAAGGGGGAAGCTCACCCGCTAGACTTACAAAGACTTCCGAAATTTCCAGAGTGGCAGTACGACGGTACAAGTAGAACCACAGTGTTTGTTGTGTTGTTTATTGTAGTGTTGATAATTACACTCGTCATTATCTTTTCTTTCATCTTCCTTGTGCGGTTCATCTTAATGAGGAGGAAAAAGTTCGCAGAGAAGCTAGAAGATTGGGAAACAGAGTTCAAGAAAACCCGGTTGAAGTTCAAAGACTTGTACTATGCCACCAAAGGATTCAAGGAGAAGAACCTTCTCGGATCTGGCGGGTTTGGGAGCGTTTACAAAGGTGTTATGCCCAAGACAAAGAAAGAGATCGCCGTGAAAAGAGTGTCGGACCAATCCCAACAAGGGTTGAAAGAGTTTGTGTCTGAGATCGTGACTATTGGTCGGATGAGCCATCGGAACTTAGTCCCTCTTTTGGGTTATTGTCGCACAAGAAAAGAGCTTCTTCTGGTGTACGACTACATGCCCAATGGAAGCTTAGATAAATATTTGTATAATAATAATCCAGAGGTTACCCTCAACTGGAAACAGAGAATTACAATCATTAAAGGCGTGGCCTCTGCCTTATTCTTCCTCCACGACGACTGGGAACAAGTGGTGATTCACCGCGACATCAAAGCCAGCAACGTCATATTAGATGCAGAGTACAATGGGAGACTCGGAGATTTCGGTTTAGCTCGGTTGTGCGGTCATGGTACAGATCTTCAAACCACTTGCGTCGCTGGAACATGGGGATACCTAGCCCCCGACCTCATGATGACAGGAAAGGCCACGACCGCTACCGATGTTTTTGCGTTTGGAGTGCTCCTACTAGAAGTTGCGTGCGGTCGACGTCCTATCGAGATTGATTACGAGAGTGGTGAGAGGGCCTTGCTCCTGGATTGGGTTTTTGGGTTTTGGAGTGAGGGAAACATTTTGGGTGCTAAGGATCCGAATCTAGGGACAGAGTTTGATCAAAGAGAGGTCGAAATGGTTTTGAAGCTGGGGTTTTGGTGCTCTCACTTCAACCCTGAGGCTAGACCAACTATGAGACAAGTGTTACATTACCTAAGTGGAGATGCAATGTTACCAGATTTGTCGCCTTTGGACTTGCGTGGGAGTGAGATGATGTTGGGACACCACGGACTTTGCGAGATAAGCATGTTTACTGGTGGATCTTCGATGGTTGATTCTGTACTCTCCTGTGGGAGGTGACTTTGAATATTCGAACGTTTTGTGCGCCTAACATTACATATTGCAGAAAAATATTCCCCCTGTTTCGTTTTACATGTAGTTTAAGATTCTCACACATAAAATCATTAAAATTTCTATTATACTCCTACCTAATACACTGTTTTATTTGTTTTGTTAATTAATAAACTGAAAGATAAGGATAAATTTTTTTAAAAACTATTAAACATTTACATCGAAAATATAAAACACAATTATAATGAAACATATTTTAAAGTTTACAAAGATATTTAAAATGAAACGAAGATAGTGTTATCCACACAAAACATGGAACCATGTTGGAGCAGCTTCTTCGATTTCAGCCAAAAACATTGTCTTCTCCGCCTCCAAAGGTCTCTGAACCTCAGATTCTTGTTCCTCGTATCATCAACCTTGTGCACAACATCATTGCTCGCCTTTTCTTTAGAGCACAGACACATAGAAAATATATTTTCCTTAAAACTTTTATGTCTAACAGAAACGCGGAAACCTTTTTTGAAACAATTAAAAAAAAACGGTTCGACTAAACCGAAACATATTAAATCTCAACCTTTGAACCGGATCTCTATAATATTATTTGAGAAGTCAGTTTCCTGTGTGTCATGCTCACGTTAATTTTTACGGTGGTTTATTACACTGATACCTTTAATGAACTGAGTTAAATTTTACAATTGCTATTATTAGTATTTTTTCTTTTTCATTAACAACTTTTTTGTAATCACATTATTATCAGAAAAGTAATTTCTTATAACCAAATTGTTATCATAAAGTAAATTTGAAACCCAATAAACTTATATATTTGAAACCCAAGATCAGTTGCTTATTTACATAATTATTAATGTACTTTAATAAAACATGTGCTTACCTTTTTAATTTACATATGTTTTATGAGAACAGTTAAACAATTTTCTTATTTTAGGTATTTTCTTAATAAAAGATACATTAAATAGAAGATTTGTTAAAATTAACTTTTTTCTTATTTCCAATTTTTGAATGCATTTTAACACTTTACGAGGATTTTCATTTAGGATGCGATGTATGCAATTTTCACTTCTATTGTTTTTCAATATGACAAGATCACAAGAGTCAAAATCAATCATTAGGTAAATATTTTGTTTCTACCAAAACTTATTTTTTCCCACGGATAACTATCTATAGCAATTTACAAAATGAAATCAAAGGTTGGTCTGAAAATCTTTGTTACTGATGAAGAAAACAAGCCACAAAAGACAATAAAAAATGTTGTTTATATAAATGTTTTCCAAAATATTAAGAAGGTTAAATTGATTTTTGATTTTTTTAACTAAAGAAACATTTGAGTGTTTAGACTAACAACTTAGATTAAAAAAAAGAAGAAGATGATAATTTTCACTCAGTAATTTTGTTTTTATTGTCATTTTATGTTATGCAACTTTCATCCATAATGGACTTAAACAGAAACTTTTTCTCAGTTATTATATTTTGCTACTTTATGAATTGTCAAATAAGATTTTAACAAGTTTATTGAAATTAATATATTAAACTATAATAATAAAAATATGATATTATGACCATAACTAACAACAATAACTAAAATTAATTAACTGTGCCAAATTTAAACATATCAAAATTTTAGAAATATTTATCCTGGCTAAACTAAAACACTCCAACTAAATAACTCAGAAATTAAAAATGTAATTAAAATAACATAAAAATACACAAAAGGTAAAAACTAAAACTAATAAAAATATTGTCCAGATTATTATACTTTAGTTTTTGCTCGTAAATATTCATGCCCACACAAGAGTGTGGGTGAGTCAATTAGTACTGTAATTATTTTCTGGGGTCAAAATACAAGAACTAAAACCAAAAAAAAATATTTCTTTTAAAAAATAATCTACAAAATAGGTAAAGGAGTCTATCGTATTTAGCCGAAAAAGGTCTATCGTAGAACTCTAGTATAACTATAACCCAATGGGCCTTATATAGTAAAAGATAAATAAAAAGTTTACTGGGCCGAAACTTCATAGACGAGAGTTTCGTTCTTGGTTGTCGTCTCCCCACGTAAACCTTCTCGCTTCTCCGTCTCTCCGACCTTCGTGTTCCAACGCACGAACACAAACTTTCTCTACAAAAAAATCAAATCTCCATTCCAAATGATTCAAACCAAATGCTGAGAAAAGTCAAAGTCAACGAAACCACACAACTTCCCACGCGCCGCCACTGAATCGCGATGAGTTCGTGGAAGCAATTGAGCAGGCTCGTCGACGGCGTATCGCTCGTGGCGAAGGAGATCTACCACCAGTCTCCTGAGCTGCAGAGGGCGAGGAACGGAGATCTCGAAGCCTTGGGGAAGAAGGCTCTGGTCGCCGCCACCGACTTGGTCGGACTCACCTCCGGGAAGCTTCGCGGCCTCTCGAGCCGTCGATCGAAGGAACCGTCTGTAGTATTCTTCGACGACAAGGACGACGACGGATCGAGGAAAGGCGATGTAACCGTCCCTGTGGAGCCTGAGGTTGTTGCAAAACCTACTATTGTTGATTCGAAGATCGTGAGAAGTGAATCTGTCGATGAAGCTAGGGTTGTAGATAGAGAGGGAGAGAATGTTGGAGTTAGAGCTGAGGTAGCTACGGTGAAGAGAAGGAGGCCTAGAGAACGGAAGGTTCCATCAACTCCTATGGCTAGAGCTTATGGGTAAAAACACTTTTACTTTGCTTAGATTTACATTATAGTCTTGATGATGATGATGATGATGTTAATGAATGATAGTGGTAGTTAGAGGATTAATGAACCAATATATAAAAGGCTAAGACTAATTCAATTACTCGCGATTAGTTTTAAGTTGGAAGCTCATGACATAGGATGAACACATGATATCAAAGCCAGTTGTTGTTGGTTCACCCCAAGCGTGTTAATGAATGAAAGTCGTCTCACATTGATAGTTGGAAAAGTAGTGAACTAATATTAAAAGGTTAGGGATCAGTCTACTTACTGTCAATTAGTTTTAAGTTCGGAGTCCATAATAACCCCAAGCTTAATAGATGAAGCTATAGCAAATCATTTACTTGCTTAGATTTGCATAAAAGTCCTACGATGGTGATGATATCAATGAACAAAAGTCATTACACTGGAGAATTAGTGAACTACTAATATATAAAAGTTTATGACCAATCTCGTAACCTCGAATTTAACATGGTATCAAAGCCATTCTGTGGTTATTATGCCTACAATTACCAAGCTTGAGCGTGTGAGGGAGTGTTAATGAATGAAAGTCGTCCAACATCGCATTGCTAGTTGAAAAATTAATGAACTGATATATAAAGGATTAGATCAGTTGGTCTTTAACTCTGGACTTAACAGATGATGTCATTAACACATATGTGAACTTTTGAAGGTTTTTCAATCTTGGAGCTGGTCTTGCTTGGGGAGCTGTTAAGGAATCGACCTACAGGCTTGTGAATGGAACACCACCCACACAAGGGAATAAGCCTGCGCTCTCGTCTATTCTCTCTGAGGAAAATGCAGAAAGATTGGCTCTTGGGTTGTGTGAAATGCGTGGAGCTGCACTTAAAGTAGGCCAAATGTTGAGTATACAGGACGAGTCACTTGTTCCTGCTCCGGTAAACAGCAGAAAACTTCCTCTTCCCACTAAACTTTTGATCAGCTTTAGATCTTGTTTGACGTGAAGTAGGTCTCTTTTCTCAGATCTTGAATGCTCTGGAACTTGTGCGTCAAGGTGCAGATGTGATGCCAAGGAGCCAACTTAATCCAGTTCTGGACGCTGAGTTAGGTCCTAACTGGCAATCCAAGTTGGGTAGCTTTGATTACGAACCGCTAGCAGCAGCGAGTATTGGTCAGGTGCGTGTATGATGCTTTTTCCTTGTGAATGTGTAGAATGGTTTTGTTCTTCTATTTATGTAATGATGGGGTTTAGGTGCACCGAGCTGTTACTAAAGAAGGATTAGAAGTAGCAATGAAGATTCAGTACCCTGGCGTTGCCAACAGCATTGAAAGTGATATCGAAAACGTCAGACGCTTATTAAACTACACAAATCTAATCCCAAAGGGACTCTTTCTCGACAGAGCTGTAAAGGTGAGAACGGTTGTATAAGAACAGAACAGAACAATCTTTAAGTTGTTTTTTTTCAGATTCATGACCAAGCTCTCTTATGCAGGTTGCCAAAGAAGAGTTGGCACGAGAATGTGACTACGAGATTGAAGCAGTTAGTCAAAAGCACTTTCGTAAATTTCTTTCAGATACTCCAGGGTTCTACGTTCCTCGTGTAGTCGATGAGCTTTCAAGCAAAAAAATCCTAACCACAGAACTTATCTCTGGTAAACTTCAAACTCACCTTACTCTGATTTTACATATCTGTGTCGGTGAACTAATTATCCATGCTTTATTCTCTTGCAGGAGTCCCCATTGATAAAGTAGCCTCGTTAGATCAAGAAACACGAGACCATGTCGGGAGGAAGATGCTTGAACTAACATTGAAGGAGCTCTTTGTCTTCCGCTTCATGCAGACAGATCCAAACTGGGGCAACTTCTTATACGACCAACCCACGAAAACAATCAATCTTATAGATTTTGGAGCGGCTCGTGATTACCCCAAGAAGTTCGTCGATGACTATCTACGAATGGTAACAAACTTGATCTTTACCATTGAATCTTTTGAGAACCGTTTATATCAACGTTTTAGAAATCCGTCTCTGGTGAAAGCAATTTTTTTTTTAATCCTATTAAACCAATTCTAATCGGTTAAAACCGTTTTAAATTTGCTAAATTGGTCTAAATCTGTTAAATTAAGTAATAATAATATTAGCATAAAACCACAACTTTGTCTAGTTTTTTTTTTGTATACATAATTTTTATATTTCAACAAAATAATTTTATAATTAAATACAAAATCTAAAATATTTAATGTATATAAAATATATAAAAAAATCAATAATTTGTTAACACACAGGCTTACTGTCTAGGGATTTATTATATGTCGACCCTTGTTTTTGCAGGTGATGGCTTGTGCTAATAAAGACAGTAAAGGAGTGATTGAGATGTCGAGGAGACTCGGGTTCTTAACCGGAGATGAACCAGACGTGATGTTAGACGCCCACGTCCAAGCTGGTTTCATTGTTGGTCTACCTTTTGCAGAACCTGGTGGCTATGCTTTCAGAACCAACAACATTACTTCGAGCGTATCGAATTTAGGAGCAACCATGTTGAAACATAGACTCACACCACCGCCTGATGAAGCTTATAGTCTTCACCGTAAACTATCAGGGGCTTTCTTGGCTTGTATCAAGCTTGGAGCCACCGTTCGTTGCCGTGATCTCTTGCTACAAGTTTATGAGAAGTATCAGTTCGATGATGAGCCACAAGATTCAGTGGTGGCTTCAAGTTCAGTTTCTTCGTAAAACACTCGGTGTACACAAACTATATTAGCCATTATTTTTCTCCCTCCAGTTTGGGAGTAGAAGTGATTCTTGTTTTAGTACACAATTGAGTTTAATTTTTAGAATAAATTGGTAATATTTTCACTAATGTTGTAATATTACAATATGCTGGAAAAATCAATCAACAAAGTTTAGTAGTTGTACTTGTATCTTTTTCTATACTTTTGGCTTATGGCCATATCAATCAACAAATTCCATCGTCGGCACAAAGAGAAAAATCAATCCGTAAAGTGACAGAAAAAAACAAAAACGCAAACAAAAAGTTTCAAAACGCAACTCGAAAATGCATGCAACTTTGTGTTTCTTTTTTTTTATGTGAAAAAATCGATATAAGATTGTGTTAACGATCAAAAAGAATTAGGAAGGACGTTGACGATGAGTGGTAGACACAAAAGCCACAGCGTGCGCCCATGCCTTCAGCCTAGCTTTCACTTTGTTTGGATCATCCCCTGGACAAAAAACCAAACTAATCAATTTCTGAAATGTGAAATTTTCAAAAATTAATTTTCGCCATATTTATTATTATTTAGTGTTTTATGATCATTTGCATTTTTACATGTTATTTTATTATTAACTGAAATATATTTACATAGATAAATTAGTTATGTTTTTTTTTAGAAAAAAATATTTTAAAGTTTGTGTGTTTAATTTTAAAATGTTAAATCCCTTATATAGTAAAGCACAAGTCACACAAATTAAAATTTGACATATGGAAAATACAAAATATTATAAAAACAAAACAAAGAAACTGACTAAAAATAGTTTATCCTCTATTCCTAATTTTTCAGGACATAATCCTAAATTTTCTCAGTATATTGCATACACGTTCAAAACAGTTTGACAATGGTGATCAAATGGTTTTTTTTCCTATACAATTTTGATTTACTAATTTATTCTTTGTTTTTTTCCTCTTTCAATCTTCTCTGTCAAAAGAAACATATTTTTATCTCTCTCAGATCAAAACATCGACATGTTTCTTCTGTCTTTTTTTTTTTCCATGTACCAATTCAAACGTCTTTGTTCTTTCCCTCTATACCAATTTAAAACTTTATTTATCATCGCTGACTCAATCGACAAGATATAAAATTACGAGAAGATAAGAGATTGGCAATGGTATGGTATTTTTGGAGAGATTAAGTTTTAGATCACTGCATGTATATAAGTTAGAAACTTCCTATATCAATTGATTTGCAGGCACATGCACAATGCACTGGGTTTGAAGAGATGGGAAGAAGCAAAATCAAAAATATTCTCCTAGAATGGGACTAAAGGGATAATCATCATTGTTTGGCCTCGCAAAGAAGGTTTTGCATGTTTTTCACTATTATATTTAGTACTTTTCTTTAATTTGTTGATTAATATTTAATTTGTTGAATTAATTATTTTTCAGCATTCACTACAGCAGTTGATTCAACCCTAAAACTATTTTTGGATATATCACAGAGCTTGCATTTTCAAATCCAAAGGTAAGTTTACTTTACTTAATTAATTATTGCTAGACAATTCATTATAATTTAATAAAAATCAAACTAACGGTGTAAAAAATTTAATAATTTTTAAACAAAAATCTTATAAATTTAACAAACTATGAAAATAAGTAATGTGGGTTACTTTGAAATGAGTGCTCTTACAAAAAGATGTTAGGTAAATTAATTAACATAAAATATAAATGTAACAGTTATTTTAAACTGTAAAAAAATAAATTAGCAAATCTATTAGATTCATTTTATTTAAATTTACAGTAAATTATATTAAGTATATGTTATTATAAAATCATCAAACAAAATAAAGGGATCAAATAAATCATTTTAATTATATTTTATATTTTGTTATTTTAAAAAGTTTTACAAACATATATCCATTTTATAGTGATATCTGTTTTACCCCTTCAACTGCTTTGTTTCAATGTAGGAACCTCTATTATTATGTGCTACTGTTTATATAATAGTTCAAACTAGGTTAAGACCGACATTATATATAAAAATTATTTTATGTATTAAATATTTTTACATATTATAAAATAATAAATATATATTAAATAATTAAAAGTCAGTAACTGTTAAAAATATAATTAAATTGGTGCAAACATATAAATCAATTGTATTAATCCAAATTTTTTTTTATTTGATAGGATATGTTATTAAATTTAAATGATACTAACATTTTAGTATAT
>NC_027756.1:690996-737871 GCF_000695525.1 Brassica oleracea var. oleracea
ATAACAAAAATTTTAAACCATGGATCATAAAATTTGAATGTAAGACTTTTAACAGTTTTAGTAATTTATACCCGTTTGTAAAAATTCAAAATATAACATATACATAAAAATCTATATTTTTATTATATGGTTATTGTGGTTATTTAATTTATTTAATAACTTAAAATTAAACAAATATGATAGAAGATACACTATTTTTTATCAAATCTTTATTATTCAAAATCATTAATTGCCATATATACTTTAGCCACATTAGGAAATTCCGTAAATTTTATTTAAGGAAATAATAAAGTACATTAATGATGAATTTATTGTTAGTTTAATAAAAAGCTTATTATATAATTAGATGGACCAACATATTTCTCTAATGATTCTAAGAATCATTCTACTGATAACACGTGCCTACAAAAAGAAGTTGTAATGTTTCTCAAATGATATACGGGGGATAATAAGTTATTCTGATCGTAAATTATGACGATGATCAAATAATTTTTTAAAAAGTAAATTAACCTGTGCGCAGCACAGGCAGTAATGCTAGTAGTAAAATAAAGAGGGAGTAAAAGATTTGAAGATAAGTATTTTTATTTGAAAGTGGATTGTTGGACTAACCGGGACTAGAGATACGGTGGTTGGGGGAGACGGGAGAATTGCCGCCACTACTAGTACCCATCGTTGACCCGGAATAAGAGACCCGACCCGGTTCGAGCTCAAATCCTAAATCCTTACAAGCTTCGACTTCCCCTAAATCCATACACAATGGCCTTCCTCCTCCTTTAGGCTTCGTCACCACCACCACTCCTCCACCGTAACCGCTCTGTTCTTCAGCATAGCTCCTCCGCATACTGTCCACCCACGGCGGATACTCCGGTCGCAACTTCCTCCTCCTCCTAGGATTGTTGTTACTCTCTTGTTTTTTCTTTCCCGCTTCGTTCTCGCTCGCGTAAGCTTTATCTCCGGACACCGGCGAGCTCAGCGTCGAACCTCGCCGCCTTCTCCATCTTGGTGGCGTCGCCGGAAGTGACTGACAACCCGTTGACCCTTTGTCGGAATCTGAAAACTCTAGCTGCTGCTCCATGGCTTTCTCTCCTCCGCCGACAAGTTTTTCGTCGGAGTCGGACGGCTCTACGTCGGCTTCATCACCGTCGTGGTTATAACAAACGGAGAGCCTCGATAGCGAGTGGTGCTCTTCTTCTCTAAGGAAAGACGACATTTTCATATCTTCATCAAACGCCATAATAACGTTACGGATTAAATGTGTTTTGTGTATATATGAATAATAAATGTATTTATACGTATATTTTCAGTAATATGATCGTGTATCTGTTTTTAGCTTCAGATTTTGATTTTTCTGTTGGTTAAGTGTTTTGATTATACAAGATAACAACATGGAGAAACCTTATATACATCCGATCAATAATATTTAATGAGCCTTTTGAATAACGTAATAATAATAGTTTATAATATACAAATATATAGACTCAAGAATGTGCCATTTGTTCTGAAAATATGGAGATGTGTGTAGGATAACGATGGCATTATCTATATGTAACTATGATGGCATTTTTTTATAAGTTCTTGCTGACTAAGAAAATATAAATAAATGCTTTTTTCTCTTTTTAAATTAATGCTTGTTTATGATAAAACTCTATGCACTACTTTGATTTGAGCTATATTCATAAGTTCTTATACAATATATCTATCTGGTTTAAGTTGTTTTTAAAGCTAGGAAATTAGTGGTATATGTCTATAGAGGAATACATTGGTGGGAGCTTCCAGATTAGCAATAAATTCATTGATTAAAACCAGATTAGATTAGGAGTATTAAACAGTAACTTAAAGAATTAGAAATCGTCCCTGCTGACCTAAGTGAGGTTGACCAGCTACTATGCAAACCAACCGTCTTCTTACACGTAACATCTGGACAAGAGATAGAACTAAAACCAGTCTGCACGACTAGGCCGTCCAAAGCATGTTATCATATACCAAAATCTTTAGTTGTTATTTTCTTTAAGATGTTTACTAGATCTATAGTCATTTATAACATTTTCAACTCATTGCTATTTTTGCCTTTAGAATGTATTTAGAATCAATTTCACTCCAACTGATTGCTCTCTCTTTTTTTATAATATAATTTTTTTTTTTCCTATTTAAGAGAAAAAATAGATTTTTTTTGTTCTATATTATGGAAATCGCCCTTATATATTAATTGAGACTATTAATTGAGACTTCTGCTGACATGTCGCTCATAGTTGAAGTTTTAAGAAATTGTTATAATTTAATTGGTTGATGACTTTTATTAAATATTTATTTTAATCAAATCTAAAAACAAAAGGAAACTCTATAACCAATTAATACAAGTTACCAAAAAACACAAGTAATATTACAAATAATAATTTATGGTAACTAATTGCATAATTATAGAAAGAATATATAATGTTTCATCAATTTTTTTTTTATAAATTATTTACTTATAAATATTTAAAAATATTTATAAAAATATTTTTATAGAAATAAATATAGTGGTTGTATATTCTTATATAAAGATTTAGATTTGTATATAAGGCATTATTAGAAATTTTATGTTTTTTAAAACCCACACGAGATTTAGAAATCATTTATAAAGATTTTGAAATTATTTAAAAACACTTTTTAATTCTGGCCTACAAAATCATTTTATTGGAGTTTCTAAATCATTTATGAGACTTTTATCAAATCCATTTATATAAATCTTGAGCACATCTTGTTTAGATGCAAAATGATAAATGCTTCTAGATCCAATTATAATTGTATAAATGTATATTTATAATGATTTATAAATCATATAGAATTATTTCACACTTATTATCTTGTCTATTAAAATAGAAGTAATTTAAGTGACTTATGCTTATTATGTTTAAAAATAAGTCATTTAAATCATATAAAATTATAACACAATATTTATTTATATATTAAAATATAATTTATTTAAGTGATTTTTGTTACATATACGCTCATAGGTGAAATCTTACAATTTCAATAGTTAATATTTAGATTTTTATGTATTTTTTTAGTGCTAAAATAAAAATCAGTTTTACAATCAATTATCTGTGAATTTTAAATTTAAATACTGTTTAATATCTTCTAAAAATAGATAATGAAATTTTTGACTATCAAACTATTAAATGCTTTAATTTTAATATTTTTAATTTTATTCAACAATTATAATATTATAAACATAACATGTATTTTTGTATAATATTATCATCCGCGAAGTCGTGGACAAACACCTAGTTACTATTATATAAGAATATATTAGAGAAAACTCATCTATATTATAGAGATTTTATATTCTAGAATAAAATATATCAAAATACATTGGTGATGGTTTTACTTTCAAGTTGCCATTTTTACTGTTGTATTTCTAGTTTGAATTTTTCACTAAGGGAAGTAGTTTGCATGCAATACAAGGGAGAATTTAGCTAAATTAGTATGTACTTGTTTTTAAAAAAAAGAAGGTTTGTTGATATTCAACAACAAAATTTAAATTTCTTTTCTGGATATTTTTTTTCTCATAAAGAAATTGTATACAAATATAGAAAATATTGCAGTCTTTAGAATTGGTCATGTAAAAATTAATATTTTATGGTTATAGTTCTAATTTTCTCTTGTAAAAATCCAAAAAAAAACAAAAAAATGAAATAAAACTTCTGAAATGAAATGCTTTGAAGACCTCAATTTATTCTAAAGCCGGCTTTCTTTGCGAGGGTGAGTGGACGGTCTTATTACCTTCACACGTGTCATTAATCAACCAATGATTGATTCTACTGGCAAATCCACGTGATGCTGTTCAGACATATGTACACTAAAAGATTTTGCAAGTACTTAAAAACTAGATTTACAGGTTCTGATATGGCAGTAGTCTCTTTTTAAATCGGTTCTTCAGTGTTGCATGTTTTAATTGATTACACAATCATATATAATCGGAATTAAATCAACATTATGTGAAATACCGTTCCGTTAGCTAAATAACAAATAAATATGAAATTTTGCAATTCCGAAATGTAACATTTAGGAATTGCAAATTTTGTCAAAAAAACATTTTGAATTGTTTACTTAATGATTGCATTTTTTTTATGTTGTTATTCTGTTTGTTATATCAAATCTTTTCACTTCTTTATCCATTATAACCCCTATTACAATTTCAGGCTACATTTAAAGGAAACTGCCTTAGTCATAATTTAAAAGTTTGTGGTAGTGATCATGCCAAATATATGGGTTTTAAAAGCATAGGAAAAAGCCAAAGTATCAACAAACTATTTTCCTCTCCCGACTCGATACATAGAACGGAAACATAAATTAGTGAGAAGCAATATATGTTGCAAATATGCAAAGAACGTTATCACTAAAATATTAAAAGTAAAGTAATTAATGGTAGGTGAGACAGACCCAAATGAAATTTATATTGAAGGCAAACCAATCAATGCTTCCCACGAGGGTATTAAGAATTACTTTTAGATGACAAAGACAATTTGACCGCTATTGATAATATTATTATGAACTTACATATACTGTTATACATACATAGAGAGTATAATATACTACGTCCGTTCCCGAATGTAAGAATTTCTAGATATTTCACGCTTATTAAGAATATAACAAATGTTTACAGTTTAATTTATTATTTATTTTTCTATACACTTTTCAATTACTCTCCACCAATTAAATCCAATCAATTCAAATATTTGTAATTAATGTTTCTCAAAAGTATACAAAAGTATACAAAAATATCTTAAAATATATAGAAAATCTATCTTTGTGAAACAAGAAAAAAATATAGAAAATCTTATTTTCGAGAACAGAGGGAAAAATATTTTACAGTTGAAAATAACATTTAAGGGCATCTCCATTCCCACTCCATAATTTACTCTAAAAATGGAGTGAGAAATGAAGTATGAACAAAAAATAAAAAAATTATTTATTTATGGAGTAATCACTTTTTTATTTTTTCATTACTCAATTTTTCACTCTATTTTACCGTAAATTATGGAGTGTGGATGAAGATGCTTTAACTTGCCGCAAAATCTGTTAAACTAATCTCGTGGGAGAAAACGATAGCTATAGTTAATTTCATAACCCAAAACAAGCCAATAGAAAGAAGATCATAAGTCATATACTACATCTTAAAATCTTAATCGAGAAATCGGAAAAGATTATAAGCTCGAATAAATAGCCATAACACGTTATTTAATTTATTGGTTTGTAAAGATTCATTGTTGTGTTGGAAAAGAAATATAGGTACTTGTACACTTTTGACCCAAAAAAAGGTACTTGTACACTAGGTTAAAGCTTATATCTGAAAATCACATCAAGATATCGAAAACTTAACTTGCGACCACGACGAAGACTGTAAATCTTGCGTAAAACTTCATTGCCGTTAAATGATTGTCAACCATATTGATGTGGCATATCCCTTGCCAGAGTTGAACGCCAAATAAACAAGCCACTGAGATTGAATTTATTGGGCCAAACCCAGTGCCTGGCAACCCTCACAGGGGTCCGAGCCAAATACGATGACTTAGCATAAGATTTCCACTATAAAATTATTTATAATCAAAATATTAATTATATTGTAATATAATATAAAATACTAAATAAAAATAAAATAAAATAACATTAAAAATGATTATAGTATTTAAATGATTTCACTTTTCGTTTTTTTATAAAGCATTTTCTTTTTCTTTTTTAAAATATGTTCAATATCTTAAAAATTATAAGGAAAAAAACAAAAGGCATTCTAATTTATATATGTTAAAATAGGATAAGTATGCTAACCATCAACATTCACACCACTAAATTTAACAAATAAATTATTTTAAATAGAAATACAATTTTTTGGTAGAAACAAATTTGAGAAAACAAAATTAACTAAAAAACTTGAACTTGAACAAATAAAAGGTTATTTTCTTTTATATAATTTTAACAAAAAAACTATTTTTTGTATTTTTTTGGTTTTAAGTTCAAGTAAAAAACATAAGTTTAAACAATTTTCAAGGATTTTTTTAGAGATTTGGGTCCTAATTTTTGTAAATTGTGTGGGTGCCTAAGGCTAATGCATTTTTTCTAAAACTATAGGCACGCCTCTGGCCAAGCCCAATATAGTGAACCTAATATCAATCCCCTATTAATCGAGGAACATTTGAAATTGAAAAGATGTAACCTCAATTTTGTATTAATTAAAATAGGCCCCAATGCATAGGTGGCACTCAATTAGGTAGCCAATTACATTCAATTGAAAAATAAGTAGGTCCACATTCGATTTTTATATGTTGTTAGATACATAAGTTGGTCAAACTATATGATATAATGATATGATATGTTATTTTCTTTCTTTAAATCAAACCTACGAAATTACCATAAATGACTAATATATATATGACAATTAATGATTTTAATAATAAAGATTTGATAACAATTTATATCTCCTCCATCATTTTTTGTTTAATTTTATATTATTAAAATAAATTAAACAATCAAATTAGCTATAAAAGTAAAATTTAGATTTTTTCGTATATGTTATATTTTGAATTTTTAAAAACGACAATAAATGACTAAAACTATTAAAATTATTATGTTAAAAATTAATGATCAATGGTTTAACATTTTTATTATAAGAAGATACACATGATTTTAAAACCATATGAGTAAAAAATATCATTTAATTTTATATTATTAAAAGATATTAAAAAATCACATTAAATATATAATAAAAACATTTATATTTTTTCTTATATGTTATGTTTTGAATTTTTCAAAACGTCTGTATATTATTAGAAATTTGAAGATTCTTACTCTGAAAATTTTGTGATCAATAGATTATTTTTTTTTATAATAAGTTACAAATGATCATAAAATATAACGCATATGAATTTTTATTTAATAAATATTCAAACTAAATAATATATATATAAATACTAATGATTTAAAGCAACAAGATTGGATGATCAATTTAGTTGTCCAGTTGAAATTTTTCAAAAGTATGTGAAAGACTAAAGTCAAAGTAAATATGTATTTAGAATAGTAGTTATATTTTACTAACCAAAATACCAAAAAAACCGAACCGAATCGAAACCAACCCGATATCTGGATTGAACACCCCTAATCCAAATAAAGCCAAACTATTGTTTCATTCTCCAAAATATAATAAAAATAATAACTTAATTCCGCGCAAGGCGCAAGTCTTATCCTAGTTAAATTATGTATAAATCAATTCAAACCCAACTGAATTAAAATCCACCTAAATCTATTACAAAGCACCAGAAAATTTTAAAATTAATCTGAAAATAATAATTTAAACTTTGATTGTTTGTGTTTTTTTTTTTGGGTTTGAAGATGTATGTTTTCACCCAACCAAGATAGTTGTTGAAAGAAACAAGTATTTTAAAGTTTTCACCGATTTAATGAAAACTATCTAATCAAAAATAAAATAGAATAAAAACAATTACTCTTAGAACATCATTATTAGGTTGTATCTTATAATTATAATAACTAGATCCTTTTTCCGCGCTACGCGCGGATAATATATTTAAATTTGTTACATTATTATTTTTATTTGTATGTGAATTTTTGTATATTAAATTATATATAACTAATTTTTAAATTTGATTTTAAAAATATAATTTTAGTCTGAAGTAAGTATTTCTATTATATGTAACACAATTAACTAATAAAATATGAAGAATCAAGTCCGAGATTTTAGAGTTATGTAAAAAATATATAATTATGCATATAATAGAAATTATCTTAGTTTAAAAGATCTGAATCTCATCTCGAATAAATTCACGAAAAGAAAAAGTACTTCAATAACCTACTTAAAATATATAACCTCATTTTCAAAAAAAAAGCGTACTTAATAATATTTTTTTTTGTAATAGTTGAAAACTGACAATTGAATATCGATCTAGAATATTATTTTAATATATCTAATGGTAAAATATTAATTGTAATAAACAAATTTTGAATTTTGTAATATTACATGAATTAGAAGTCTTTAAAATGTAAAGTCTATTTTATTAACATAATATATTTTTATCCATTTATTATTTTGATGTTACAAAATATTGCTTTAGTCTTATTTGTATATTAATTTTTTAATAATTTAGTTTCTTTTTAAGTAATTTTAAAATTATCAAGAGTATAATATATTTAAAATTATTTATTTAAATATATCGAAATATGATGTCTCATTTTTATGTGTGTTTGCGTTGAGCATATTTAATTTGTAGTTTGTATATTTAATAACACCTTGTTGCGTGCGGTTTTATGGTTTTAATAAATGTGTTGTCATTTCATTTTTATTACTACTAACATGATTTTTTTATTGATCAGTGATAATCTATTTAAATGTTATGTATTATATTTTATCGTATATTTTTTAACTCTTCATGCTGGCACTTTTTTTAGAATCATTTTAATTAGATAATAGGTTTAAAGATGTAAATAAAACTGTGTATGTTGTAAATTTAGACTTTTAAGTGTAATTGAGCACTATCAATTATGGAAATTATATTATGATTTTATTTTACTAAATCTTTCTTTCTGTGTATATTTTTTGTTTTATTTTGTATTTTTACAATTTTATTGCCTTATTATTTAATTGCAGGGAATTGCTATTTCCAAAAAAAAAATTCATATACATTAAAAGTCTTCGGTTGATTTTTGTTTGTTTTCTTTCTCCAATGTACAGTTCAACCGTTTCTTTTTTTTTGGGATCAAACTACTAATATCATCAGATAGAAAAGCTTAAACTCCAAGAATATAGTGAATATTTGTGCTAGAGAAAACTGATTTAGCCACTAATATAGTGAGATATTATAATATTAGAAGGTATGAAAACTCTTCTCTGTTGTCCTATGGTGGATATAATTAAGTTGTTGTCAATTGATTCTATATTTGTGATAACTGGAAATACATCTTTTTGTTTTCCTTACATCATATTTAATTGGTTTACGGTTCGACCATTTCTAATATACTGAGAGTAACATAATATTAGATGTTGATTATCTCCTTCCAATTAGGAATGCACAGAATGAGAGAAATTCAAGGTGAGACTACTTTACAATTTTGTCATCATATCTATATAGATTTAGTTTATAGATTACTCTATCTGTTTCAAAATGTAATCAGTTTTAATTAAAATATGTAATATTAAAAAGTTATTACTTTAGGATACTGTCATTTAATATATAAATTTAAACAATTACACAGTAATTTACATAATTTAATTGGCCACACAATATTCAATAAATATAAAGTTACATTGAAATATAAAAAATAATTTATATAGTGAAACAAAATATACTTTTAAACCATTATAATATAAAACAAATGGAATATTCAAATTATATTGAAACATTAGAATAGTAAGAATCAGAAAAGCCAAAATCTCATCGTCGATCATTTACGTCGGCTATGCCTTAGACCATCTCCAATGTATTTCTCTATTTTTTCTCTAAAATAGAGGAATTTCATAATATAGATTAATTTGTCTCGATGTATTTTTCTATTTTCTCAAAAGAATATTCTTGATATATTATTTTCTAGGTTTACAAATAATATTTTTTATTTGTGAAAGTTGAAAAATCAGCACAATTTATTTTAGTATTTTATAAAATTATGATATTATTTACACTAAATATTCTTTACAAACTATTATGTAAATAAAAAAATCTAATTATATTTATATAAATAATATATTTCACTAAAATAATATTTTCGGTTATAATTGTTTAAGTAAAAAGTTAAAGGATCATTTTGTAAAAACAAATAGATGAGGTGACACGACAAAAATATAGTTTCTCATTGGCCGATTATTTTCGCCTCGTGGATACTCTATTTGAGGCTTATATCCTCCAGTTTTAATTAAAATCTGTAATATTTAAAAGTTATTACTTTAGAAAACTGTAATTTAATATATAAATTTAATCATTTACAAAGTAATTTACATAATTTAATTGGCCACACAATATCCAATAAGTATAAAGTTACATTAAAATATAAAAACAATTTATATAGTGAAACAAAAAATACTTTTAAACCATTATATTATAAAGCAAAAGGAATATTAAAATTATATTGAAACATTAGAATAGTAAGAATCAGAAAAGCTGAAATCTCAACGTCGATCATTTACGTCGGTCATGCCTTGGACTATCTCCAATGTATTCCTCTATTTTTTTCTCTAAAATAGAAGAATTTCATAATAGAGATGAATTTGTCTCCGATGTATTTTTCTATTTTCTAAAAGAATATTCTTGATATATTTTTTATAAGTTTACAAATAATATTTTTATTTGTGAAAGTTGAAGACTAACCCAATTTATTTTAGTATTTTATAAAATTATGATATTATTTACAATAAATATTTCTTTACAAACTATTATGTAAATAAAAATATAATTATATTTATATAAATAATATATTTCACTAAAAAAATATTTTCAGTTATAATTGTTTAAATAAAAAGTTAGAGGATCATTTTGTAAAAACAAATAGAGGAGGTGATATGGCAAAAATATAATTTTTCATTGGCCGATTATTTTCACCTACATATGGACACTCTATCTAAGACTTATATATCCTCCACTATTATGTGAATAAAAAATATAATTATATTTATATAAATAATATATTTAACTAAAAATATATTTTCAGTTATAATTGTTTAAATAAAAAGTTAAAGGATCATTTTGTAAAAACAAATAGAGGAGGTGACATGGCAAAAATATAATTTCTCAATGGCCGATTATTTTCGCCTACGTGGACACTCTATATAAGGCTTATATCCTTCTTTTATTACTTGATTTTCGCCTACGTATGGACACTCTATCTAAGGCTTATATCCTCCACTATTATGTAAATAAAAAAATATAATTATATTTATAGAAATAATATATTTAACTAAAAAAATATTTTCAGTTATAATTGTTTAAGTAAAAAGTTGAAAGATCATTTTGTAAAAACAAATAGAGGAGGTGATATGGCAAAAATATAGTTTCTCATTGGCCGATTATTTTCGCCTACGTAGACACTCTATATAAGGCTTATATCCTCCGTTTATTAGTTGATGATACTTTGTTCCAAATTAAATAAATAATAAAAAATAAAAGCTAAACTAGTAGTAATAATGAGACAAATGGAAATCTATTGATGAAAATGTTCTTATATAGATAGACTCTTAGTTCTCTAAACCGTTTCTATTTTATTAGGAAAAACATAAAGTGATTTGATATCGTCTAAACGTAGAAGAACTTCCCACTTAAGATTATTAGTGGAAAAACCTTTTATAGTACTGTTTTACTTTATGACTTTTATAGTTTCTCCTTTCAAATAGTCCCACTCCCTCTAAAACTAAAACGAGTCAGAACCTACGTGATATATTTCTTCATTTTTCATACAATTATTGATATTTTTTCCTGCTCACAAGATTATTGCCTCCAACTCTTCCTTCGAATTTGTTTCGGTCACCACCATACCGCCTGGCTCTGGTTTGAATCGCTCATGTAGACAGCAGCAAGACGGAGATGATCATAATCCCAAAGAATAAAGATGGAACAGCCTAAGTTACAGAAAAAAAAAGATGAACAGTGGAAATTTTTAGACGGAATTTTTTTAGATCGTTTCTCCTTACTGTGTGTACTATCCGAATTCAAACACACATTAAAATATATAGTTTCAACAACTAATAAACCAGATAAACAAATATCTAGGCATAAGTTTATTACACATCCGTTTTTACGAATGCAACTTTAGTTTAATGTTCTCTTAAAGTGAACTAAAAACAAACAACTTAGACCAAAAGCAAGAAAAACTAGTAAGTAGAAATTAAAAGTTGTCTATTTAAGAGACCGGTAATATATTATCAGTTAATATATTTAGAATTGAAAAAGACAACTAAAAGTAGGAACTGTTCCTTAATTTCATTGAAAATGAAACTAAATTTAAAGTAAGAAAAAGATGAAAGTAATAAAGCTGTCCCTATATAAAGATACACTAGTCTTTTTTTAAGAAGCTTCACCTAAAAAAATGTTACAATAGTCAATAGAATAGATGCTTTGTCTATCTACATATAAAAAGGTCTTAGAAAAGTACATAATAGCATAATATCATTCAATCCCAATTGCCAATATTAATCCCACAGTTTCATCAATATTCTAAGAATATCTCTAATATATTTTTGTTATCTTTTCCTATAAAATAGAGAAACTTAAGATGAGATTTTTTTCAATGTATTTCTGTAAAATATTAATCTCCAAATATAGAGTAAAATATAAAGGAATTCGATTTCTTCTTCTATAAATAAAAAAAAAATTATTTTAAAAGAAGAAATATAAATGAGATAGAGTGATTTTGACTGTAAATATTATAATAGAAACAAATATCAATGTGGATTACATATCGATGTGGATTAGAGATGCTCTAAGAGATCATTATCGTTGTTATTGTTTCTTATTCCATTTGTTTCATCAAGTAATATTATATTATTTTTCTACATAACTGAATGAATTCTAAACTACACAGTTATACTTTTGAAATCTTTCAAAACTATCAAATCTGTGATTATACTCTTTTGAAATCTTTCAATAAATCTGTAATACATAATTATACTCTACAGTGTCTAAATGTTATGTTGATTATAAATTGACTGGTAGCTCTATCTGGTAGAAAAGGTGGATTAAAATATTTATTATTATGGACAACTGATCAGTTTCTTAACAATAATATTTTAAATATTTAATTATATTGTATTTTAATAAATTAAATCTTTACACAAAATACATGTGTCATTTGAATCTGTTAAGAGTTTAATAGAGTTTGTTCATTTAAATGGTCTAAGATTTGTTGGAGACTATCCAATCAAAATAAAATGAAGTACAAACACTTACTCCCACTTCCTCTAAATGTAGAACTATCGCACTAAAAGTTACTAGTGGGAAAACTTTTATAAGTAGTACTCTTTTACTCTAAATATAACTTTTACTCTTTGTTTTTCTCCTTTCAAAAATTCCCCACTTCCTCTAAAACTAAGTCATATTTCTTCTTGTTACAAAATGATATGCTTAGAATATTTTTTTCTTGAAAAAGGTTGTTTTGGATCTGAGAGAAAATTTATGGTATTTTCCTGGTAAAAGTAACTAAAATATACTCCCTCTCTTCCACATTATAAGATGTTTTGGAGAAGTTTAGTTGTTTCAAAATATAAGATGTTTTAATTTTATTGAAAATTGAGTAATCAATAACATTATACTGCATTATTTATGATTGGTTAAATTATTTCTACTTTATATTATTAATAATATTTTCTTCTAAAAAATAAGTTTTTTAATTCTTGTGCACTCGAACAAAATATCTTATATTATGGAACAGAGTGAATAAAATGGAACATAATTTCAGGTGTCAGTTTACTAGTGTAGTGTAATTGACCATCTAACTAGTACTTGTGTGAAAATTGTCAATGCATATACCTAAACGGAGAGAGTAATAGATAATCTGGTAACTCCAAAACTTCAGTTACTGAAAAAGGATTACCAAATAATTCGAAGTAACGTTTTGTTGATTATTGACCATATATATATATGTGTGTGTGTGTGTGTGTGTAATAAATTTGATGTAATGGGTATATAAAATGAACAAGAAATTAAGAAATAAATGTCATTGATCCAGCAAGAATACACAAACAAAATCTCAAAATCCAGAAAACTATGCTTCACAAAGTACATCAAATAAAAGAAAATGTAAGAACAACACCCTTAAATTAAATGAATATAACACAAACTTTATATACACAAAGTCACAAACCATTATAAATAAAACTCGATAATTGGAATAAAGAAAAATAACTTGAAGAAGAAAAAGAAGATCCACACACCTTATAATATACAAGTTTTTAAATATGGCCATATGCATGTTGCTGAGGCTGAAGCTGGTTACATGGCCACATACCAACATTTGCAGCCTCCGTACCGAAAAAATTGGTCTCGGATTTGATTTCACTATACAACGACGAGTTTGAGTGATTCTGTAACGAATTATTCGATATTGTAAATTGATTTTCTTCCATGGTTAATCCCCAACTAAGATTCCCAGTTCCAAAGAATGTCGAATTGTTGTAGTTACTCTCTTGAAGGTGCTGCTCTGTAATCATTGGCCCGGTCGAGAAAGAGTTATCCAATTCAGTTAAACCGAGATTGGATGATCTGTAACCGGTTGTTGAATCGGTTAAGCCAGATGAGAACATTGAACCGGGTAGCACCACTGCACTAGGTACGGTATCAACATGATGATTTCTCCCGGTTTGGGGAATCCAGATTCCGGTTTGTATTCTTGAACCAGTCTCAAGACTTAACCGTTGGAAACCAAAATTTCCGGTATAAAGATGATCGGTGTTGCTGTTGTTGTGGTTAGTGCTGCCAGTGGTGGTACTAGAGGAGCCTTCTGTCTCAATGAGGTAGGTCGTTTGACACTTCTCAACCGGTGTGGTATTGTCATCTGTACCGGTTTCAATTTCGGCTAAGAGCTTGTGTGTAACCGGATCAATTCCTCTCAACCTCAGTTTCTTCTTTAAGGAAGAGTTCCATAGATTTTTGATTTCATTGTCGGTTCTACCAGGAAGCTGTGCAGCAATCTGAGACCACCTAAACCAAGACCAAAGCAACATGGGTTACATATATAAATACACTTACATGCCTCATAAGGATCAGCAGAAACAGCACGGGGTTCTTTACCTGTTGCCAAGAACGGCATGAAGTTCAATAATAAGGTTTTCTTCATCCTGTGAAAATGCTCCTCGCTTCAAATCTGGTCTTAGATAGTTTATCCATCTTAATCTACAGCTCTTTCCACATCTCTGCAAACCTAAAAAAGAATTAATAAAAAAAATGATAATTCAAGAATTAGGAAGGAGTATTAATCAAGCACAACAAAATAATAATTGGATGAAAGCAAAGAGAAATTAAATTACCAGCTTGTTTAGGGACAGAGCTCCAGCAGCCATGGCCGTACTTAGTGATGTACCTAAGAAGCTTCTCGTCTTCTTCAGGAGACCAAAGTCCTTTCCTCAGCTTCTGTTTGTAACAGCATGAATGTCTTCCCATCTTTTAAATTTTTTATATATATATAAATAAAATATCAATTAGAGAAGGATCGGCTTGTTTGCTTTAGAAAAGGCTTTGAAGTCAGCTTTCAGAGAAATCTTAAGATGAGGTGAGAGAGAGATAGAGAGAGTTTGAAGTGAGAAGATGAGAAAAGGAGAGGAGGATTTGGGGAATATAAACAAAAGGGTTTTTGTTTTGGTACGTTGAAGTTTACACGAGTCAAATTAGCTACATTTTTTTTTATTGTAAGAAGTTCCGAAGTGTTGCTAAAAAAAAAAAAGTTCCGAAGTCTATAATATTTTTTGGATTATAAATAATCTAGAACCAGTTGCTAAATATTTTTTCGGCACTTATATATTTAGGGATAAGTTTGCCAGTAGAATTAACGATTTCGGGTAATTAGCTACATTTTTTCAATTTTTATTTTGGTTCTTATATCACCCCAGTTTCATAATAAGTGTCATTCTAGCTTATTTTTTGTTAAACAAAAAATGTCACTTTACAATTCCAATGCAAATTATACTTATTTTCACCTGAAAATTAATTGTAAACTGCATTGGTTTTATAAATAATTTTATTTATATCAAATATTATTGATCAGAAATATGTAATTAATAACAACTTACATATATTTCTGCTATTTTTTTTAATCTGTGTGAAAAGTGTCAAATGACACTTATTCAGAAACGGAGGGAGTATCGTATATATGTTCATTTAAGTTTTGTAATTGTCCAAGGAAGTGTTATTTTTAGGTTTTATTTATTTCTATGGTCTAATTGGTGAATTCGTAGTTTTTTTTGTTGCTAACAATAAATAAATGATCTAAAAAATCAAGAAAAATGATCCAATGTACATACAATAGCTAATCAATGAAAGTTGAAATTAACAAATATACAAAATGAAATTATAAGAAAAAAGAATATGATTGAATTTTCCCAATGGAATAACAATAGGATTATGTAAAAGTGCTCGGAAGATATCACATAATTTTTTTAATATATTCTGTTTTAAGACAAAAATATTTTGAGTTTTAAACACATAATTTTGTTTTTTAAAAATGGTAATCCTTTTTATCAATTTTTTGTAACATTAAAACTTTTTAAGTTATAAGTCATAAATAGTGAAAAATTAGTCTAGTGATTAAAATCTTATAAATGATATTGTTTGTGTTTTGTCTAAAAGAATGTATCGGTCTAACCAAAGTCTCTTAATTTTTCAAAAATATAATTTACCGCTCTTATCTCCTTTCGTTTCACAAATATAGACTTTCTACATTTTTCACAAATATTAAAAAAACACATTAAATCAATATAATAAATGTATCTTTTTTGGAATTTTCAATTTTCAATATATTTTGACCAATAGTAATTCAATAAAATCAATTTTTTTTTTAAAATTTATAATTTTTGCATAAAAAACACAAAATATCTATCTTTGTGAAATAATTTTTTTTTAAAATATTTATCTTTTTGAAACGCAAGGAATATTTAATAGAGATATTTAGATAAACAAAAAACTGAATATCTTTCTAAAAAAAACTGAATATAAAGGTTTTATGTTGGTATGATATAAAAGTTACACTTTTCAGCAACTTATGAAAACGAATATAAGTAAAGATAATACTACTATTAAGACTATGAAAAGGATGTGACTGTGCGCACTTATATATATTTTTAGTGTGGAACTTAATTATTAGCTTAGTTTCTTCTTAAGGGTTTATTTACGAACCACACGCTACCTTCTGTTTGGGAAAAATCGTTTAAACTCGGCGTCTATATATTTATCTGTAAATGATATATTTGTGTATTAAGGGAACATTGGGTTCGAAATTTATTTAGAACGTTGTTTACAGCTAGTATTATAATTCGCATTTATGATTTTGTAATAAATGTGTGGCGCGTCTAATTCTTCTACATACCAGTAATATTTTTTGCAAATCACTAAATTCTTCTACATGTAAAGAATCTCTTCCACGTAAAACATTCGCTGGTTTTTATATGGAAAAATAAGAAACTTTCATGAATAATTTAATGCGATTACTATTTTCGTTGTTCAGGAAATGTACTATTATTCACTTAGCAAAAATAGAACAATTTCCAATCTTGTTAAAAGAAATATCACAATTACCTTCACTTTATATTAAAAGTTTCTTCACGATTATTCCGACTAAAGTACTTTACAAACATATTTTCATTCATACAATTATATATATACTTATAATATTGCATATGTAATTGTTTTTTTAATCAGGAGACAAAGGTTTTTAGAAATCGTCTCAATGACTAAAGGTAAGAAAACATAACAACTCAATTTTATATTCATTCAACAGAATATTTAATCACTTCTGAAGTGTGTTTAACTAAGTTTGAACCAGTTTAATATTTGTGCCAGACATAAAACACTCAATGATTCTCCGTCATTATTGGTTATGAGCATATTTAATTTACTCATGTGCACTAAAATACTACAAGTTGTACCTTTTCTCCCTTTACCTTATAATATTACTTACTTACAATAGTAACTATGTCTAGAAGACTAGAATATCTAAATGAATAAATATAATTGGTTTATCAAACGAATAACTTTCGTTCTAAAATTAATTAACAAAAGTTAATATATTTTAATTCAAACTATTAATTTAAATAGTTGGATGGAATGCATAAGTTATTTAGAAACCGAAATTATTGTTTAAAAAAGATTCATGTTTTTTCTTAAATCATTTCATGTACCAATTAAAATATGAAAATATGTTTTAACTGGAATGGTTTGAAAATATTATAGATTATTCAGAAAAAAAGGACTCAGTTTTCGGAATACCAAAAGACATACATTGTTAGAAATTAAACTAATCTCGAGAATTTATGTCAACTTATTAATAACTAGGTGATTTTTCCGTGCTCATGCACGGATACAAACATTTACAAAATAATAAAATCATTGTAATTGGTTAATTTTTTATTTATATTTATTGATAAGTTTAATTTAGTTTGTAGTTTATTTATTAGAAAGACAAATCTAATATTGTTTTAAATTAAATTATTTTGTTATCTTAATTAAATATTTGATTTTGGATATAATAATTTGGATCGGTTTAAGTTATTTTTGGTATGTTGAGTTGTATATATTTTCCAATTTAATTTTAATTATACTAAATAAGATTATATATAATTAATTTTATTTTCTCAGATTTCTAAATATGTATTTATAAATTGATATATATATTTTTTTGGCTCAAATTTATGAGAAAAAATTGAAGTGTTGATCAGAAGTTGTTCAAGTGAATCAAATTGAAATATTTTAAGAACTTAATAGTAATCAAATTGCTTTTATTAAATACCACATCCATAGGAAAACAATTTGCTATGGAATTGGATTTGAGATAGTTACTTGTTTATTTTTTAGATATTGAAACATTCACGTAGTATTAGGCTTGATAATCTATAATTATGAAAAGAAAATTTGTATGAAATTGTGAGAGAAATTGTTTAAAATAAGAGATTGAATAACTATCCAAAAATAAATATTATTTTAGAAAATTTATAATTAAGATAAAAGAACTTTCTTTAGTGCATTAAAGTAAATATTGATTTAGTAACTAAATTGATCTTTTCTTTTGAAAAATAATAATTCTATTTTAAATGAAAAGTATTTAACTAATGTTATTAACAATCGTAAAAAAATGTTCTTAAACAAAAAGTATTCAGAAATGTTTATGAAAGTGAGATTTGTGTAAAAGGAAATTCATTTTTTTAAATCACATGTTTTAAATTAAAATCACTATATTTTTGTTTTTAAGATTATTTTTGATACTAAATTCCTTTATGATATATGATTTTATAAAAAAATATTAACGAAAACGAAAATATAAATATATAATATTAGTAATGGCAATTAGTAAAATATTTTATGAAATTGAGATTTATATAAAATGAAATTTCTTATTGTCAAATTACATGTTTTAAATATAACAAATCACTATGTATTTTTACTTTTAAGATACTGCCTTTTTGATACTAAATTTATTTATGATATTGATATGATTATATATATACATATATATTAAAAACGAAAATAAAAATAGTTTATAGATATTTTGAAAATATATAGATATTTTCCCTTTTTATTTAAGAAAACAAAAGATTCATCAAAACTAAAATAGAAATTTTGATAATGAAAATTACAAAATAATATTAATTCATTAAGGTTAACAATGTAATAAACTATTGTAAGAATTAACGTAAGCGCGACACATAGAAAACTTACTTCTCAAATAATATTATAGAGATTTACAAATCTTATTAAAGTATGTCCATTATTATAAGAAATAAAATAAAATTATATTTGTTACCTCATCCATGGCTTTCCAAAAATTAATAAATAAATAATAAAAGGAATCTTGAAGGAAAACAAGGCAACATTTCGTCGGCGGCTCGATAAATATAATGTAGCATCAATAATTGACGTACATTTTAATAATATATCAAAGTATCAAATTAAAAATTATGTTCTCAAAATATAAAAAACTCTCTTTTTCAGAACCCTTTTAATTTTTTTACTAACTCACCTCAAATAGTATAGAAATTGAATGTTAAAAATAACATAATATATGTAAATAATGATGTTGTGTATTGTTAAGATAATATAATTAATGAAATTGTTAAACTGGGTGAAATATAAAAAGATAACTGATGTAATTATATTAATGAAATTACTAAAAATACAGTATACTTTTTTTTATAGTGTTATCATATTTTCAAACAATTATCTTTTATACTGCTATACATGTTTCCAAGCAGTACCAAAAATATTTCAATTTTAATAATATAGACTAGAGACTGATCCGCGTATCCACGCATATATTGGTTTTTACGTTTTTATACATTGATATTTGTCTTTCATAATTAGTGTTATATATTTTAGATGAATCTTAATATAACTGATTGTATTCAAAAGATCTGAACCGAATCAGGTAATATGGTTATTTTTGGTACAAATATCCGAACACGTTTCAGATACATTTGTTATTTAGATATTTTTAGGTTCTTATACATCAGAACCGGACTCATCAAGACCTAGAAGGACCCAACTCAAAATCCACACATAAATTTATAATATTCAAGCATGGCCTAGTTAAAAAAAACGATATCTGAAAAGAACAATCCGTGCCTAAATGATTTTTATGGGCTTTCCCTTTTTCTGCCCAAATCACGTGAGGGCCGAAGGCCCGACCTCCACCATTTTTTAACACTAGGTAGCATACATTATACGATCACATAGTCTATAATTCTATTACATGTGATGGTCAACTATCTGCAACATTATGCGATATTGATGAATAGCTCTACTGATAATGATTCCACGATGTAGCTTTCTCCGAAATATTTCATGTACGACATTCGTGATCGACAAATTCTTTCCACATCAGATGACTACAACGAATGACTTTTCTATAATACTTTGGAATCCCCGAAAGCTTGCATCCTACTATCTGTAAGAAATTAAATATTCTGATATTTGAATTTCAGATTTGGGTGTAAAAAAAAGTATAAACCTTAACGATTAGACTAAGATACCTTCCACAAATGATTAGATTTGCTTTCATTGAGAGTTGAAACCTCCAACATTTATATTTTGTGGTATTCTGGAAACAAATGAAAATTAACATGTGGTATTTATATTTCTTAAAACCGTTATATATGTTTTGCGGTATTTACTTGGATGTGAATTATCTACAACTATTTAGGAATCAGGACATCTATGATTTGATGGGTCCGTTTCGAACCCACTTTGATAATAAATAGTCACATCTAACGGTTCAAAATTTACACAAGAGATCGAACGGTGAAAACAGCATTTGAGTGCAGTAGTTCAAATAGACGTGAAGCACTGAATATGAAAATTGTAGAGCCCATTGTAAACCAAGGCAATCGCATGTGCTAGACTGTGGTGGATAACGTATCTCGACTTCATCCTTGTAGGACCTTTTTTTTAACTGTTTTTTTTGATTAAAAGTGGAAAGTTCCGGATTTTAAATCCATGATCTTCTTCGGTTTGGAATCAGATTTTAAATATTTCAATTTAAAGAATAACCATCCATATTAAAGATGTGTGGAACGAACCCGATGCATTATTTTTCTCTCTTGATTTGCTTAACTACTGGTTAACTCTAAGTTCACCAATATTTTTACTTTATAAATTATATTTTTTATCCGAACTTTTATAGAAAAATAACTTTACAACACATTTTCTGCTTAATTTAATCAAACGATTTAAAGTACAAAATATTTGTAAACTGAGTAGTAATTATATATATCATGTAAAACAATCTTTAAAAAATTTCATCATAATAGTAAATGGAAGATAAATTAACTACATTTCTTTGGAATAATTTTCACAATTATTGTTGGGGATACATCATTTTTAGTTTAAACAAAATCTTAGTGCCACGTATACTAGCTCCGACGAATTTTTAGCTTCGTTAACTTAATTTGTTTTTGGTCGAGTTCATAGATCTTTTGAATATGCGTTACAATTCTTCAAATAATATGATGGGTGAAACCATTTGATCCCTACCACCACATATAGTTACTTTCAGTGATTTATAGCAATGTTTTATTAATTTGGTCCTTTGACACTCTTTAGCGGATTTAGATATACGCATACAACGGTCTAATAATTTGATGCATACCATCTGGTTCTAATATTCCATTGATAAATAATGTTGCTATAATATCTAGAAAATACATGGTTATAAAGTCACTTCGATAAAAGCTCTAATGCTGATGCAAAGATCTGGCCATACATATATATATATATACACATATGTGTCTATTCTTAAGGATGTGAAAATCCTTAATCTTAATATTGTCAATATTCGAATGTTCAAATACTTTCAATCTTTCTAACCAAATTCAATAAGAAAATACCAAATTATATTCAATATGTGAAAGCTGATATATAAACTTCTTAGTTTTCGAACGAGAACAATACATAGAGACTTTTGATAGCTCTACGACACCAATGCCAATAACGTTGTTAGGCCTGGGCATTTTAACCTGGATCCGAAGATCCGAACCGGAACCGAGCCAAAAATACCCGATTCGGAACCGGACCGAAAATTTACAAATACTTTTTGGGTCTAAATTTTTTTTACCCGAAAGAACCGGAACCGAAAAGGAACCGACCCGAATAGACCTGGATCCGAAAAGAACCGATCCGAATAGACCCGACCTGATAAGAACCGATTTGTACCCGACTAAAAAACATGCATATCTGAAACTATGATGTTTTTGTGTTCTATTATATATATATATATTATTTTATGATTTAGTTGAAATATCTTTTATTAACAACATTTGTTATTATTTTTTAACATTTTAAAAGTAATATAAAGCTTTAAAATGTAAAATTTAGAGTTTTAAAATGTTTTATTTTAATTATTAATAGTTTCATTTAAGTTGTTTTGTAAAATTTTAGATATATATGACAAATATTCAACTAAAGTTTATGGAATTGGGTATATCATGTCCTTTTCAGATCCTAAATACCTGAATCCGACCCGGACCCGATATGGACCCGAAAATTTACGGGTATTTTATGGATATTTTAATTATAGACCCGAACCGACCCGGACCCGAGAAAAACCGACCCGAACCCGAACTGAAAATTTCTAAGTATCTATTGGGTCTAAATATTTAGGACCCGAAAAGACTCGGACCCAAAAAGAATCGGTCCGAACCCGACCCGAAAGGAATCGGTCCGAACCCGACCCGAATACCCGAACGCCCATGCCTAAACGTTGTAACTGATATGGACTATATGCATCACAACGATTTTAACTTGTACACTATCTTGCAAATTAATTAAAGAAAATCCTTGAATGCATCAAACAAGTCTGAACCAGAATATCCACACCCGACTATTCAATTCTCAACCCGGCATCCTCAGTTGGATGGGGTTAATGAATGAACACCTTTCCCCACCACATGAAAATTAAGTTTATAATACTTTATCGTGTCTTCTCTCTAGAGATTTATCTCTAGAGATTTATTAGTCTTTTCCTTTCTGGCCATTGACGGCTATCTCTCTCGTACATTACCTTTTCTTCTCTTATACAGAAGTGCTCCTATACTGTCACATTCGTCAACGAACAATCACACGCTTGCTATTTATGCAAGAATTTTGCCTTTGATGGTTGAAATCACATGACAAAAGAGTATCTACACAAATAATATCTATAATCTCATACAACAGAAAAAACAATTTTCAAATACACATAATTGTGTAATTTTGAGAGCTTGAATGTTGAATAACAATTTTTTGTTTTGTTTTTAGACTGAATGAGAGAATATGGATCCCGGTTTATATGATTAAAATTATGGTTTTCTTCATTTATAAATTTTATTTTCTTAACAAATTAATATCATGACAAATGTTGCTAGTCAGAATGTGGCCAATGTAAAACTTATAAAATTTTGATAAAATAATTTAAAATCTTATGAAAATGTATAGTTTAATAATATCATAAAATAATATATATATATATATATATACATAATGTACTAAATATGATTCTAATGATATTTTTATATTGATGTTAAAATGTTATATATATATATATATATATATATATATTATATAATCTCCTTGGAGGTTCTCTCCAATTTTATTTACTGTATTTCAAAAAAAATAGTGTTGTCTCCTTGATTTACATCAAACAACTCATAGAAGTTATAGATATATTTTTTTTTGTATATAACATCATTTTAATTTCAACATTCATATTAAGGATACTTGTACTAAAATTAAAATACACAACATTATTAATCATAATCTCAAATTTATGTATATCATTTCAAAATAATATATTTAAATATTAGTATATTAATTTATAAACAGTTAAATGTATGTCTTTGGATTAATATTCAAAGTGTTTTTTCATCCTTTTATGTCGCATTAGTCAATGAACGAACAAAGAGATTTCCCTAAACAATATTATGCTACTTAAACTCTTAGCAATTGTCTGGTACGAAAATGGAGATGAGATTGTGGACGAATTAAATAATGAATTAACTAATCAAATTAATACATATATTAAGGAATAAAATCCTTTTGAGATCATCATTTACTCTTTAGCTTATCATAATGCAAGCACATGATATGTTTTCTCTCCAGTCAACTATTGTCTCTCTAACGAATCGATAATCGATTATCCCTTACAATTTTACAATATTATATAATAATAATATTAGACTTTTGTGATTATTTTATCTATTCCTATGCAAATGTATATAAATGTTAAAAATATTTACACTTAAAACACGAAAATTACAGACTTGGTTTTCGCCTTTGCAATATTTTGAATATGAATTTGTCCTTTTATATACACGTACGCTTGTGACTTATGCTAACTAGTGAACCTTAACCTCACCTGGCTCATTAAGAATAAGTAAATGGCCTCCAAGGCTGCAACAAACGACGAAAGTATAGTAAAGTGGAGTCTATTATAAATTTATAACGATCAAAACAAGGAGTATGAGGCAGGTACGTTCATATGAATAATGCACCTGTAGGTACATGCATATAATCTATATATAACAAATTTCACAAAACGAATTTTTTTTTTATAAACTGATAACAATTGTTCAAAGACATGTAGAGTAACTATCCACACGTACGTTCATATACAGACAGCGTCGAATAGTACTACAATAAAGGCAAATTGGAGAACTCGTGATGGGTATCTGTCTTCCTTCATTTGTATTGAATTATTTGTGTAGATATGTGTTGGTGTCGGATTTGAAATTTCCGAAGATCAGAACCACTAAACATAAATCTCAATAAGTTCATCCACCAAGGTCAAGTCATCAGCAAAGAAAAGTAAGTCAAATGAAATTTAACCGTGGATTCATTCAAAAACTCCAGTCATTTGTGTTCATATACAAGATTACAATTTAAAAGTCAAATATTGAGGAAGCTATCCTAATGGTTAATGGTGATATATGACTTATTATAAGGACCGCACGCAAAGAGGGGCCGAGACTCCAATAATTCTACCCTTAATATTTAAATGTCGTGACACAAAAGAAAATAAATGGCTTATACTATAATGACATATAAAAAATATATGCGTGTGCAATAAAAATTAATTGTTTTGTCATCTCCTTTTTGTTTTTTTCAATGTTTTTCTTCTCATCGAATATCCTTGACGAGATTGGTTTCTCAAGTTTGATATCTCATCTCATATGTAATTTTTAGGCTACTACTAATTTACTCAACATACATTTTTAACGTCAACTACGTATAAAATGTAAAAGATTATACTGTGCTGCGCGCATAACATATTTATTTGTTTCCAATTATTAAATAACCATTATGCAGAAAAAAATAAACAAAGTAACCATTTATTAGAAACTGTTATAGTTTTGCGTACACATGGTTGTTTTGTTGGGTTTTATTCTATTTAAGAACATAAAATATAAATGTAATATAAAAATCTTTCTAGTATTTAAGATACTATAGATTTGCCTGTGTAAGATAATATAGATTTAAAATCGAGTTTATCTACTAATAATAGCAATTCCAATTAATTCCAAAGGTTGTGAATTCCAATTATGTTGAAAGGTTGTGACTATTGAAAAGTTGTGACTATTCATATAAGTATATTTTCAAAATAACTACTTTTGAATTGAAAGGATGTGATCATTTAAATTGAAAAGATGTGACTATTCAAAAAATATTGTAAAGATATCATTTAATAACTACTTATAATCGAAAAAGTTGTGACTATTCTTACATAGCTTTGAAAAATGATAAATATTTCATGTTATTGAGTTTCTTATTGTAATTTTTCACAATTAATTAAAATTTGTTTTTGATCATATGATTTTTTTTATTTAGGGTATTTTTTTTTGTAATGATGTGTCTCTTTAAAAAATATTTTAGAGATACCATTTTAAAATAACTACCTATAATCTGAAAAATTATGACTATTTGTATGTAGTTTTGAAAATCTATAAATAATCTATGTCCATGAGTTTCTTACTGTAAATCTTTCACAAATTCTTACTGTATTTTGAATAAAGTTCTGTGTAGTTACATAGTTCTATATATTTAGAAGATTAGCTGACAAAAATATATCTAGAAGATATTCAAATGAAACGTTGTTAATAAAAAATGTAAGAAGAGTCATTCATGTTTGACTAGCAACAAATTTAAAACGAAACAATGAATTTATTAGTCTAAATTTTTTTCTACAAGATGAAAGGTGTTTTTTTAAGGTGTGTTTTTCTTTTTTATAATTTTTTTCATTTGTGATCATGTCACAAAAGCCTGTAAATTTTGGTAACACAATATCCTTTTGAACGACATTGATCACAATTTGGTTTCCATGATGTGTGGATCTCGTGGATTATGACCTGTGTCTCGTCGGTCTCGTACTCGTACCTAGTCAATGGAGCTGCGCAGGGGCGAGTTATACCGTCGAGGGGGATACGGCAAGGCGACCCCTTATCCCCGTATCTCTTTATTCTCTGTACGGAAGTACTTTCGGGTCTTTGTAAGAGAGCACAAATGAAAGGAGAGGTGATCGGTATCAAAGTCTCCCGCAACAGCCCGGCTATCAACCACCTCTTATTCGCGGATGATACCATGTTCTTTAGTAGAACAGACCAAAGGAGCTGCAAGTCGCTTATGTCGATTCTTAAGCGGTACGAGGATGCATCAGGCCAGAGCATTAATTTTGATAAATCATCCATCACATTCGGAGCCAAGACACCAGGAGAAGTTAAGCTGCGTATCCGAGAGCAGTTCCAAATCACAAATGAAGGAGGTATTGGCAAGTATCTCGGATTACCGGAACACTTTGGAAGGAGAAAGCGCGATATTTTTGCTGTCCTGGTGGATAAGTTAAGGCAAAAGGCACATAGTTGGACTACTAGATTTCTCTCCGGTGCCGGGAAAATGGTCCTTTTGAAGTCAGTTTTAGCGGCGATGCCTACATACTCCATGTCTTGTTTCAAACTGCATCTCTCCCTTATCAAGCAACTTCAATCAGTGCTTACGAGATTCTGGTGGGATCTATCCCCGAAGATCAAGAAGATGTGCTGGGTCTCGTGGAGTAATCTATCTAAGCCCAAGAATGCTGGAGGCCTTGGGTTTCGGGAATTAGCTCAGTTCAATGATGCGATGCTAGCAAAAATTTCTTGGAGGCTACTCAAGGATCCTAACTCCTTGCTTGGTAGGATTCTGTTTGGCAAGTACTGTCTTCATACTCCCTTCCTCGAAACACCGGTGGCAACAGGCATATCACATGGGTGGCGAGGTATTTTGGTGGGACGGGATCTCTTAGCGAAGGGACTGGGTTGGGCTCTGGGTTCTGGACACAATGTGGACATCTGGACAGAGCCTTGGTTATCTACCTCAGACCCATGTGTCCTAATGGGACCTCCGACTGAGGGAAACAAAGCGTGGAAAGTCAGTAACCTGATTAACCCTGCATCTCACGACTGGGATGTTAAGCTCATTAGAGAACATTTACCTCAGTATGAGGAGGCCATCCGAAGACTAATTCCGAGTGCCTTTCCATTGGAAGATGAAAGGGTCTGGCTCCCTAATGCCTCTGGCGTCTACTCGACGAGATCTGGGTACGCTATAGCTAAGCTTTGTAATGGCGATGCTTTGGACCGAGTTTTTGATTGGAAGAAGAACGTGTGGATGGTGGATACGTCACCAAAGCTTAAACACTTTCTCTGGAAGACGAACAGCAAAGCCCTTCCGGTAGGATCGGTACTGGAAAGCAGAGGACTGAGTGTCGCTGCTACTTGCCGTCGCTGTGGAGCGCCAGAGACTGAACTCCACGTTTTATTCCACTGTCCCTATGCAATAAAAGTCTGGGAACTGACTCCGTGTATCCATAAACCTCTGATGAATATCGCTTCTATCGACCAGTTCCTGTTTCACTGTCGCAAGCTGATCTCTCTTCCTCCAACGGGCTTAGGATCAACCCCCCTGTATCCTTGGATCCTCTGGACCCTATGGACAAATAGCAATAAACTATGCTTTGAGGATGTTTATTTCTCTGAAGAAAGTGCGGTCTTGAAAGCAATTCAAGATGCTCGAGCTTGGAAGGCTGCTCAGACTCATGTCGAAAAGCCTTCTCTACCACATTCTGTGGTCCCGTCTTTACCTGTACAATCTGCTAACTCTTATACTTGGTCTTCATTCTCAGATGCAGCTTGGGACTCCTCTTCAGGTAATTGCGGCTTGGGCTGGCAACTCCGAGACTCTACGGATAGTTGCACAGAACAGGGTTCCTCTCACCGACGTTTCGTTCCCTCGGCTCTTGTGGCGGAGGCGCTGGCGGTTAAGGCTGCTTTGACGGCAGCTACATCTTCTCAGGTCTGTAGCATTCGTGTCTACTCAGACTCAAAGTCTCTCATCAAACTCTTGAACTCTCAGGATTGTGATGTTAGCTTGAAAGGTGTGCTTCATGATATCAATTGTCTGGCACACTCTTTTGAATCTATCTCCTTTTGTTTTATCCCGCGTTTAGCAAACTGTGTTGCTGATTCCATTGCGAAAACAGCTTTGTATGATCTACAATCCTCTGTTTGATACAGAGTGAACCTTCTGCATTAATTTAAGTAATTTTCGTCCAAAAAAAAAGAACGACATTGAGATTAGAATATGATAGTTTAATAAATCTGTGGAAGCGTAAGTGGATTGGCATACCTGCCTGAATGAATGCATGCATGATGTTTAATGCGGTCAAACGTTTAGTGTTTGTTGGTTTAGTGATCAAGAAGAAAATTAAAAAGCCGTGGCCATTATTTTTGTGACGAAAGGTTACACCGGTTCATGTGAATGTGTGCATCCATTGAAAGTAACATGCATAAGCGCTTGTGTGTATTTATATTTATTTTTGGTAATAGTTGAAAGATTATTAGATTAATTTATAAAAGGTCATAACTTGAAATAGTGAAAGGTCGCAAACAAAAGATTGGTCATATAATTAATTTTTTAAATTACTAATTATGATTTATATGAAAGAATTCAAATGATAAATCAATAATTAATTATATCATTAAGAGTGTTCCGTGTAGTTTTGAAACTTATTATTTACATATTATTTTATTAATTTAAATATATAATAGATGTATAATTTAAAATGCTTCTGCTGTATTTTAATAATATATAAATTTTGTGTTATGAAATATTACCACAATTTAAATCTGTTATGAAATATTAACATATAATTAGGATAAATTTATCTATTAATCATTAATGTTTATATAGTAGTTACCAAAGTGATCATATTATTTACATATGATTCCTAAAATTAATAATAGATGATTGATCATGATTAAAGAAATGTTATAAATAACATTTGTAAATGCATACAATACAATGAAAAATCTACAAGTCTGTAGAAAAATAGATCATAATCAAAATCTGGGATAAAATAAAGTAACATTTATAATATACATTTCTATGATTTGTGGATCACATGTTTTTTTCATTTAGAATTTTTTTATTGATATGGTATGTGGTTATTTCTCATTTTACTTATATTATACATTTTTAAAGTTCATGTAAAATTAAAAATATGTAATTTTCTCCTCATTTTAGTATACTTTGATGACAAATGAACTTCTTTGATAGCAAAATAAGATGCTTTATGTAATAGTAAGTTCTACGAAATGGCATATGCTTTTTAATAAAATTAGTTCACGATAATAGCTTAAATGCATAGATATTTAAATGCGTGTGCATTTACTAATTGGTACTGACATATTTGTAATTTATTACAAGTAGCCTATAAAAATCTCTGAAAATGCATGTATGATGATTTTGTAACACATGTATTTTTTCAAAAGTAATTATATAAAATGTGGCATATTTTTTTATAAATGAGTTCATGTGCGATATCGCACGGGTTCTTTGCCTAGTGGAATATAATACAAAATCTATAAAAATATATGTTTGTTTTGAAAGTTTCAAAATATGTTGTGTAGAAAAAAATCTATGTTTTTAATATGTAAAATAAAAAGCTTAATAATTATTTCAACAAAAAATGAAAACAATTAGAAGTTGAAAAAACATATTTGTAACAAAAAAAAAGAAGAAAAGTACATGTTCATGCGTGGACATGTGTATGAAAAAGTTTGCAAAACAAAAAAAAAACATAGATGAAAAGAATAATATGACAATTATTATACAATATTGAGAGTATATCTTAGCCTATAACTTGATATAATTGTATGGTGAATTATTATTTTTTCTTTTATAGAATCAAATTTCACTTTATCTTGTTATTGGCATACCATATTTATCTGAGCGACTGAAGAGCTAAACAAGCCAAACGTCTTGAAGAATGTACAAGTTAAGAAGAATTAACAAACAAAGAGTGGCTTTGAAAATTTGGAAACATGTTTTGGAAAAAGATCGTAAAGTATATTAAATAAAAGCCAGCCAGAGTGTTACAAACCTCCTCAATAATCTGTACAAATTTCTTATGAATCAAAATTCTTATGATCTCGATGAATTTTGAACGTGAAATCAATTATTCAGTTGTTTTCAAACGAGGATAAAGATGTGGAGTTAGAAAAGGATAAAAATGATAGTTATATCTTTCCAATTACTATTTACTTGTTAGATCGCATAAAGCACAGTTCACACGGAGAATAATTACAGTTCAGGATTTAAGAAAATAATGAATACTAGATTAAGAACCGCACCTTGCGCGGAATAAAAATTATATATAAAAATTATTTTATGTATTATATGTTCTTACATATTATGAAATAATAAATATATATTGAATAATTAAAAGTCAGTAACTATTACATATATAATTAAATTGGTGCGAACGTATAAATCAATTTTATTAATCCAAACAATTTTTTTAAAAAATTTGATAGGATATGTAATTAAATTTAAATGATATTAACATATATAGCATATTTTTAATATTAACGTCTATATTTTTTTTTTAAAATGATGCTTTCTACTCATATATTTTTTTATCATGTGTATTTTTAATAGCAAAAACTTTAAATTACTGATAACAAAACTTTTATTGTGGGATTAATAATTTTAGTAATTGATAAAAATTTATCAATGTTAGTTCAAAACTTTTATCAAAAAAAATTATTCAAAGTAAATTTTGAAACTAAAATATTTATTTATTCAATATGGTTTATAGTTTAATTTAGAATGATATATATACATATATATTTTAAATCTTAATGATTAATTAAATTAGACTTTTACTTATATGATTTTGTAATTATTTGTATTTTGTCATAACAAAAATTTTAAACCATGGATCGCAAAATTTGAATGTGAGACTTTTAACAGTTATAGTAATTTATAGTCATTTTTTAAAATTCAAAATATAAAATATACAGAAAAATCTAAATTTTTATAATATGGTTATTGTGTTTTTTAAAAGTTATTTTAATAGTTTTAAATTAAACAAATTTGATAGAAGATACATTTTTTTTATCAGATCTTTATTATTCAAAATCATTAATTGTCATATATACTTTATCCACATTAGGCAATTCCGTAATCTTTATTTAAGGAAATAATAAATGACATTAATAATGAATTTATGGTTAGTTTAATAAAAAGTTTATTATATAATTAGATGGACCAACCTATTTCTCTAGTAATTCTAAGAATCATCATAGTGATGACATGTGGCTACAAAAAGAAGTTGTAATGTTTCACAAATAATATATAGGGGATAAAGTTGAAAATTTAGACAACGTGGCACCTCTCTGCGACTGAAAACTTTTTTCCATATATGTAACCAAGAGGACACAACTTCAACCGTGCGCGTACCAGTTTCACGCCTCCAAATCGGCGAACACAAAGGCGATACACAACTTCAACCTTTGAATCTCGACGATCTACCTTTCGTAATCGTCGCCGGTGCCGTCAAGTAGTTTACAAGACGGATCTCTCTCTCTTTCAACGAGTTCCCTTGCTCTAGCCTCTCGTCTCTCTCCCATGGGCCCTGACAGAAACGATCCGGGGAATACTGAAGCTTGTCCTAAGACTTCCGGCGTCGTTATGGGTGAGCAATCCGACCCGCAACCACCGGATCCTCGATGGCCATATCTTGGTCGATGGTCAAAAGCTGTCACTCCCCCAATAATGTCGGTTCAACAAAAAGAAATTGGGGTTCCCACTTCTTTCGCTGCTCCTCCTCCTGAAATTATTGACACTTCAACGGAACAAGAAACATGGGACACTCCTCCTACTTCTGAAACCGTTTCCTCTCCTCGTGCACCTGCATCAACCGACCCTCATCCACCAGTTCCTCTAACTAGTCGGATTCAACCAACTGATGAATATACCTCAACGCCTCTCACCGATGAACGAGCAGTTGTTCATCAAGAAACAAACCAGTTGGTCACCTCAGGTCTTACTGAAGCTTCTGAAAAGGGCGACCAAGAAGATGAACCAGACACATAAACAATATTTGTTCCAACTATGGGAGCGTGGTCGAAACCACTCCAATTCACCCCACCTCCAACACCTCCAGAACCTGCTACTCCTAAACTTGGTTTCACAGAAGTTGTAAAAAGCCAAATAGCTTGTTTCTGGCCTACAATAAATGAGTCTATTGTCAAGGGTCACAAGCATACGAAAGAAAAATTGGCGTATCCGGTCCAAACAACCTCCCAATTACCTATGGAAAAATTGCCACCTCCTGTGCTCAAGGAAGATGGTTCCCTCCGGTTTCCATGGGCAGCCCGAATGAATCAATCATCTAGAAATCTTTTCCGAGCTGCTGAACCGACGTATCGACCAGATGGAACTCCTCAGGTGACAATTCCTTCTAACGTCCTTAGACTAGGACCTGAGAATAAGGAAAAATACATTGTAGGACAGTTCAATAGATGCACTAACCCGCCTGGAGGTCTTATTCATGCTGTCTTGAATAGATTGTGGGGAAGAGAATGTAAGATATCTTGCCGGAAATTGGGAGAGTCGTCGTATTTGTTCCATATTCCTCATGAAAATACTCGGAAATGGGTTATCCAGCGGGGTGTATGGCATGTTGATGATTGTCTCCTATTTGTTGCCCCTTGAAGTCCGGTAGACTCGCTTAAAATCCCTGAGATTTCAACTCTCCCAGTCTGGGTCACCCTTAAGAATATCCCAGATTCTTGCTACTCAAGATTGGGTATCAGTCATATAGCATCAGGTTTGGGAGAGCCAATGCTTACTCATAGGCCTCGTTTAGATCCAACAAGTATGGGGGAAGCTAAAATTTTAGTGGAGATTGAGTTAGATAAACCATTCCCAAAGCTAATTGCGCTTGATGACAAGCAAGGCAACATCTACTTGGTGGAAGTGGAGTATTCTTAGATTCCTAGTGCTTGTGAAAGATGTGGAGCTCTTGGGCATACGGAAAAGAGGTGTCTACTACCTGCTAAGACTCTTGGAACAGCTCATGTCACAAAAGATACTCAGAAACCTAATGAAGAGATCCCAATGGTGGATATAGTTAAGCTGTTGCAACAATCCCCTGCTACCCCGGCTACCAACTTCGATCAAAACCCAAGCTCTACTTCCACACACCAATCGCCTGAGACTCCAAAAAGGTCTCCGCCTACTAGTAATTCTGAGGACCCCACTGATGGACCTTCCTCCAATGTGCACGAGGTACATTCTATTCCTCGTTCTAAGTCTGATACTACTTTACCATCGTTAGCAGTCACTGTCGCTGCGCCATCTGCGTTACAAATTATGGAGGAAACTCCATCTCCCGTACACATTAGAGAAGCCTCTCACACTTATGAAACTGAGCAACATTTTGGGGAGAGTTTTAACCAAGACTCACCTCACTCTCAAAACAGAAATGAGGAAGGTATGTTATTGGTTGGAGAAACATCTGGTTATAACACAACTAGAGGAGGAAGACCAATAAAACCGACTCAAAAAGTTCAAGATATGGAATGGAAAACTGTTAGAGGAAGGGGTAAACGAGGTCGTCGCAGCCGAGGGAACTACTATCACTAATGTTATCATGTTCTTTAACTTGCTCTTTACGATTCAATTTTGAATCGTCTGTTGGGGATATGTTTCCCTTTTTGTTGTTGCATACTTTCAAAATTATGAGTGAAAATCTCATACTTGTATTAGTTATGAATTTTAATATGAAAGCCTATTACAAAAAAAAAAAAAAAAAAAAAAAAAAAAAAAAAAAAAAAAAAAAAAAAAAAAAAAAAAAAAAAAAAAAAAAAAAAAAAATTTGGACAACGACCTAATTATCTAAATCACGAGCAATGTTGAAGAATGTTTTTGATGTGTATAGTTCACCAACGATATCCAATAAAACAGTTTGGTGTATGCAAAATGTAAGGTATGATGCAAAAGTTATATAATTTATTATGTCATAATGGTTTATTCATTGAGTTTATTCAATTATCTAGGCAGATTAAAGCCTAAAATCAGTCATTTCACTCTATAAATGAATATTGAATAATTTTTTTTGTACTGAAATTTATTTTGCTGAGACCCTCATCCTTTTTTAACACTTCATACCATGAAATTTGTATTGAATAATTCCACACATTTTTCTTTTACAATAGTTTTATTTAATATAATTCATATTCCACCACTTCTATTTGATATTATTTTTTTTTGTTAATAATTTTAACTACATATTAATAGTATTTTGATGCTAGTTTGGAACAAATAAAGGCATGAAGAAATTTGTTTCAAAATCATATTTGGTATATTTTGAGATTGGTTGGAAATTTGGTTTTGGAATAGATACCAGTTAAACTTTGAGTAGTTAAAAAAATTAGAAAAACTAGGCTTTAAGAGGATTATTATTGGAATTCATTTAACAATTTTTTTAAAAAAAAATTAAAAGAGCTTATTACAGACTAATAGAAAATAAAAATAAAATTGATGTTTTGTCTATAACTAAGGAAAATAGAATAGTCTCTATTTATATAGATCATAAAAATTAAGATTTTAGTATAGTTTTTATTTCTTTAAAAAAAATATGATTATAAAATGATTAAGTTCGTATAATTTGGAGACGATAAAAGTCTCAATAACCAACGAAAAATTAATACAAAGAACTTATCCAGACGTGGCAGTGCTTTCATACATGCGTCCAAAATATTCTCCTATCAAAATTGGATATGTGACAGTGCAGATCCATCTCTTTTGTTTAACTAGTTGAAATGATTCAACTCTTGTGAATCACCCTCATTGTCTTGTTTAAACATTTATTCAAATGTTCTATTGCTGATAATTTTAGATTAGAAATCAGAGTAGAGTAAGATCATTTCTAATGTATTTTGCTATTTTTGATTTTATAATAGCGTGAAGTTTATTCCAATATATACCTCTAAAATAGTATTTCTTAAAATACACTATAGAATAAAAAATAGAAACTGCATTTATTTGTTTAATTATAGATGGAAAAGAGAATTTCTATATAAAAATCTAGATAATTTGAATTTTTTTAACTCTAAATGGCATTATAGAACTAAACATAGCAATGAATCGAAAATGATCTAAAATAAATAAGTTACACTTTTAGTCATCAATTGCAGTGCTTGGTCTACAAACCTCCAAAGCTCTTTTCTTTGGGCACCTAGAGGTTCATTCGTTGTGAAAGTGAGAGAACTACATAATATATAACACAAAATAATATTTGATTTTTTCTACAATAAAATATATTATTAAATAAAATTAAAAGACACCTTAATGTATTGATCTATCATCTCAACGGTGTACATACTATCCAAAAAAATCACTAAAGAAACTAATTTGGTCTTTTAGTGTTTGTTTTCTCACAACATCTTTTGTCAAAAGTTTTTTTTTTTTTTAAGTTTTGTTAAAAGATTCAATTATCGTGTTAAGCACATTAATGTGTCCCTCATGTGATGTTGATGGATATAGTGATTAAGGATGTACTAACCATGAAATCATGATTCATCATCATTCACTATCTAATACGTGCCAAAGTTGTTCCTTAAAGAATCAAAGAAGAAGTTGCTCAAAAAAAAAAAAAAATCAAAGAAGACAATCATATTTTATAAAAGAAAATTATTTATGCAGCATTTAATATATATATATATATATATATATATATATATATATATATTGTAACATATATGATTGTACAAAATGGTAAAACTGAAACATTTTTTTTTGTATTTCAGAACATGAAAACTATATAGTTATTCATAACATAACGAAATAAATAAATATAAGTGATCATCACTGTTTTAGCAACCATTTTATTATTATACCAACTAGGTAGTAATTTATGCACTGCATATAGTAAGATATATATTAATTATTCAATAATATGCAACTTTTAAATTATATCCTAAGTTGCATAGATATACACATAATATTTTTTAAAAATTATAATATTTACTATATAATAAGCATTGACTAAATTTGGTGTATTTATTACGCAACAGAAATATAATATGTAATGTAATATAATATAACATAAAGAGTTTATAAAAAATCAAAAATTAAAATCTTACTATGCTTTCAAATAATAAAATAGGCAAATTACTTGAATGATATCATATATCTTTTTATGTTTGGGGTAAATAAACAAAGTAATTTTACAATGGTTAAACTCTAATGATTTCAACAAATCTATAAAATAACTAATAGAAAAAATGTGTTGGTTTGTTTTGATAAATTAATTTATATTTTATTAATAGAATACATATGTGTAGTTATATAAGAAATATTAAAATAAGATGAATTTTATTTTCATAATAAAATAGGTAAATAAGTTGAGTGAGATGAAAAAAATTCTTATAAATAGTTAAGTTTCACTAATTTTATAAAAATGTTAAAATATATAGAATAAAAAAAAATTCTTGATAAAGGAATAAAAAAAAGTTGAATATGTAATGCTGTTGTAATAGATTAATTTATACCTTTTCAATGAAATTTCATATTTATTGATCCAAGGATAACAAATGAGCATTTTTAAAAGAATGATTCTCGTACCCTGGAGTCGTTCAAAAAAAATAAAGAATGATTCTAACTTCTAAGATGTGAAGAATACCTTCCAATTTAAAGATGTGAAGAATACTTCTAAGATGTGAAGAATACCTTCCAACTTGTGATATGTTTTGTATCTGAATGAGCTGATTCAGTTTCTCATGGTCTTGTCTAGCTGGTGAAATAGCTGATATACCGGTGTTCAATTCCTCATATGCCTCCTAGCGTTACGTACCCTCTAAACATTAGTAAATTATCATCTGAAATACTATTCTTACAACAACATAAAACAAATACCCTTCTTACCAAAATTGAAGTGCAAATTGTTTAGAAAAATATATAATATATAAGGTTGTGTAGAAAATTGTTTTAAATGATGTAATTTCTATTGTATTTAAGAAATATGAGTCTTAAGCAACCAATCTTATGTTCATATATAATTTTTTTTCCTTTAGAACTCATTTAATAAATATTAAATGATGATAAACAATTATAATTTTGATGTAAAGTTATTTAGTTATTTTTGTTAATTATATAGTTAGGTAAATGTTATCTGAATTAGTGAGTTATATACATTGTAACCACTCTAGTAATTTAAACATATATAGAAAATGAATCTAAAAGATCGATGGTAATGGCACATCAACAAGACATACTTGTAAATAACACATAAATGATGATTATTTAAAAAATGTGTCAGAAATAATATATAAAAGGATTGGCAGACACAAATAAGTGACAATGTTGTAGTATTACTTTAAAACATACTGGAACATTTGATAATTAATAAATGTTGATACAAACGAGATAATGATCTTTTTGTTAAAAAAATATCATTTATCATGTGTTTATAGATATAAAGTATATTGCTGATTTAATTTTTGTGGAGTGAAGTAAAGTACACAACACTGTCGTCAAAGATCTTGGAACTCATTGCTGAATCTCAATCAGGAAAACACATGTTTTCCTCCTACGTTATGTATTTAAAGCGACCCCCATGCATCATGCGAACCATCGGCAAACGGTTCAAAATCAACTCCAACCCGTTCGACAGTTTGGAGACGAGAGACATGTGGGGAGCCTCCGAGCTTGGTTTGCAACGCAACAATGAAGAGAAGTAAATTATTCACCTGGTTTTTGTTGAAAGTCACTTCCTATACATCCATACCAAAAAAAAGTCTTTGTAACTCCACTAGATAACTCTAAGACACACGATACACTAGTTATAAACGATTTTTGGTTAAATAATTTTTACATTCATTTGACAAAATTGTTTTTAGGTCACTGTAACTATTTCTACATTATCATTATTAATAGGTGCTTTTTATTATGACATATTTGACCGGTAATTGTCGGCAAACCCCAAGTTTGCTGCAACTAGTCATGCTCAAGGGTACTAATTACTTTTATTAATTATCGTTAGGCATAATTTCTTCTTTTTTTTCAGAAATCTTTAGTCATGATTACTTTCTCTTTTTAGCAATTAATTACTGTTTGTCTGCCATTGTAAATTTCAACAACAACCGGCAAATTAACATACATCAAAGATCAAAACTCCTTGACTAGTAACTTTTCTTTCCTTTCCTTTTCACATTATTACACTATCATATCATATTCAGTTTTGTTTGTACATCTGCCCTATAAAAAATTGGAGAAGTCAAAATGACAAATCGGTTATGAATAGTTTCATATATTTACTTCAATTTGAAAACATATTTGGTTCTGGAAAATTCATGGGTTATGTTTGTCTATCAGACATTGTTTGGTTCTAGGCGTTTATATTCACATGTATATTAAAATTTACATAAATTAATACTTTAAATTGTATCAATTTAGAGTTAAATTATATATTATATGTATATAAGTTTGGAGTTAAATTAATAAATTTATACATATAAAACTAAATAGTGTACTGAAAATTTCCTTTTTTTTTTACTTTTACGTAAAGTTGATTTTTTTTTTGAAATTATCTCTAGATTTATTTTTTTGCATGAAAAATTGGAATTAATTACTTTTTCTGTATCTAATTTTTTTAATAAAATATCTAAACACGATAATTATTTTTTAACACATAACTGCATCAAAATGTATCATAGACTATTTATTACTGTTTTGACTTCGTCATGCACGATACTAAAAAAAAAATATTGTTTTTTGACGTCATCAATTTCGTTTAAATTATGAAGTTATTAAAAAGTGGTATTTTCACTTAAATAGTGTAGTTAGCGATTACATTAATTCTATTGTCAATTTTTAAGTTTGTGGATGCCATTTTTATCAGCAACTTCAATTATATTATTATATTTATTTTTTGAATATTATGAATAGAAGTATATTCTTGTAAATATTTGTATTAATTTAAAATCATTTGATATTTTTAAATTAATAAATTTGTAATTTGTAATATTATTAATTTATAAAGGGTTTATTGTACTATATACTAAAGCTAAACATCATCAAATTATATTTATATAAAACTGGAGTGATTAATATAAGAGAGGCCAAGTAGACTTTTCTCTTGTTATAATGATATCAAAATCACTTTTAGGTTAATAAGTTGAGATAAAAAGTACTTGGATAAAATATGTTAGCTGCTAGAGGGACAAAGTTACTGTTGTGCTAAGAAAACACATCATGTAACTCTTAATTCTACAATTTGCACATATTTACCAACAATTTTTTCTCAAAGTTTTTTTTTTTTTTGATAAATTTTTTTTTCTCAAAGTTAATTGAATTTAGTTATTAAATGAAGTACAAAAGTAAACTATTTGACAATAAAATTACTTTACACACCAAACCGAGTCTGGATCACCAAAAAACATATTAAAATATATTAAGAGTTTTGTAAAAATAAATAAATAAATATATATATATATATATATATATATATATATATATATATATTTATTTATTTATTTTTACAAAACTCTTAATATATTTTAATATGTTTTTTGGTGATCCAGACTCGGTTTGGTGTGTAAAGTAATTTTATTGTCAAATAGTTTACTTTTGTACTTCATTTAATAACTAAATTCAATTAACTTTGAGAAAAAAAAATTTATCAAAAAAAAAAAAAACTTTGAGAAAAAATTGTTGGTAAATATGTGCAAATTGTAGAATTAAGTAGGCCGAAGAACAAAATTACCCGCGCCGTAAGATGGTGTTATAACGGTTTCAAATTGTAGAATTAAGTAGACCAGTGACGCCGATATTTTTGCTTCACTCCTTTTCTTTTTAAATTTTGTAAATGAGCCTGAACGTTAACTAACAATCCTATAAGCTCAAAAAGAATCTCAATCTTATGTGATCCTACGTCACTTTCCGCGCGACCATACATACCCACGTGGGTTTTAGAAAAATACAAGTTAATCGGGTTAGGAGCTTTACGATTATAAAATATACCACTTAAAGCATCTCCAGTGCTCCTATCTCGAAGTGATACCAGCAATAAAAATATTTTTTTTTAAAAAAAAAGCAAAAAGTAGAAAAGAGAGTTAGAAACAAATTTTCATTTGACAAATCAGAAGAAGTTTGTAAGACATTTGACATCATTTGTCACTATATAATTAGATTTTTCATTTAAAGGAAAACAAATTAAATTATTTTAAAGTCGTATTAAAATATTAACAAAATAAAGTTAAAACTTTATTTGAGTTTTTTAGTAAAAAAATGTATTTTTAACCTCTTTGCCAGGAATCCAAACATCGTAAATAGTTATTCCAAATACGAATCGAATTCCGGTGACAGAAGTTACAACTGCAACTCTTTGTCACTAAAACTGACTCGTTCTGATTTATTTAAGTTTTAAACCTTAAAGTGCTCTTAGCCTCGCACAATGAAAATATCAATACACACTAACAATATTCATTGTAAAAAAAATATCCTTCTATTTTTTTAATTGTTTCCTTCCTTGGTGAAATATAAATTTTTTTAGCTTTTTTAGTTGTAAGACAAATAAATTTATAAGTTTTGGTTGCATATTTTATCAGTTAATAATAGTAAATTTCAGATATCAAAAATAATTATTCAAAAGAGTTATATATATTGAATTGCTATCAGTTGAAAGTCCTAGGAAATTATTCAGTTTGAAAAATACGCTTTTGATTTAACATTGCTTATTTTATTCATATTTATAGCAATTTTAAAAATATCTTTAATAAATGGAGAAAGTATTTAAAAGTAATTACACATATTAAGTAAATATAGTAAAAACTTATTATACATTGCATGTTATTATATTTCTTAATTAACACATAATAGGGTTTAAACTAGAACTTTGTTGAAAAATCTGCCTGAACTTCTTAAAACAACATTCAATATGGAATGGAGGTAGTAACTTTAATTAAAATATAAAAGATAACATTTAAGTGGTGGATTAAAATTTAAATGCAACTAATTAAAATATAAAAGATAACATTTAAGTAGAATAGTGAAAGCTAAGTTTTGCTAAAAATGGATTAATTACTTACATGGTGCTGACAAAAAAAGTTACTTATTATATGGTACGCACAATTTGTACGATAAATAATGTTAATAAGTGATCAATTATTTTGGCCACTAGATAACGAATACCGTTTCATCAAAAGAATTACAAAACAAAACATTTTAGGAATCTCCTTATTAGGAAGCGAACTCTGCTCGTGTAAAAGAAACGTTACATGGTCGGATATTCAGATAAATGGGTAGAGAAGTCAGTTCCATTCTAAAGTCAGTAAATAAGTTCTTATAAAATTAGTAGCAATGGTTTGTCAACGTCTGTGTTACTGTATATGATTATATTTCCAAAAAGAAGAACTATAAAGCGTACTAGTGTAGTGATGTGGTTCTACTGAAACTCGAATGGTAAACAAAAAAGATCTTTGATGGTCAACTTAAAAATGTGTAGAGATAAATCAAAAGGATCAGCTCATGACAATATATGAGTTTGGTACATCACTATTAACAAAAAACTTTGAGAATAATTTAATGATTCAACTTTAGTTTTTTGGGCAAACTCAGTTTTTGCGTGGTAAAAAATGATATTATCAGAGATATATATTCTGATGGAGTCCATTACAAATGATTTTTATATAAATTAGCTGTTATATCGGCAAATCTCTGGTTAAAATGGGAATAAGAGAATAGATTCGATCAAAGTGTAGTATATGCATAAGTCGCGCACACCAACTTAATGGCATATCAATTGATTGGTCCATTGACGAAGATACTGTGCACTGCTTAAGGTGTGCTTCATTCCAATTACTCAAAGTCTACTAATAAGTAGAACATCTAACGAAAAAGTTAGGATGGTATTTCATCAAATAGTACACAAAACTTTCACCCTAATTAAGTAAATACTCTAAATTCCAGAAGATGTTCTCTTGACCGTTAGACACCAAAGTTTTAGATTGCTAATATCCATGTTTTTTTTTTGTATTATGAACCAATTGAGTCTAAAATATATGGTTAAATTAGTTAGATAACAAATAATATTTTTTTTTTGCTAAAACAAACAAATAAGACTTTCAACAAATAATTTAAACACTAGTTGAAAATTTGTATGTGTCACCAGCACAAATATCACATTCAGTTTCAGAAATTATGACGTGAAAAAATAAAACTATAGCATTTTAATAAATTATATTGTATAATTTTATGAATTTACTACTCCATTTAAAATACATAGAGTAAAGTTCGATTATAACTCAACTTCATTTTAGAATTACTGAGTTTTGAAATGAAAAACATTTTTATTGACTCTGAGCTATATATATATATATATATATATATATATATATATATATATATATATTCTAAGAGCAAAACTCAATTTTGTTAAAAAATTGTGAAAATCGACTATGATTTAAAGTTTCTTTAATTTAATTGAGAATTGAATGATATAATGGAAATGTTCTTAATCATTAGTCGACCACGAATTGAATGTATAATTTGTGTGGAATTTAAAGTTGAGTTAGTTATATCATAGCTATCGAAAACTCAAATTTACCAACAAAATTTTAAAGTGATTTTTTTAATTATTTTTTGCAGTAATATATATGTATATATAATAATACATGTATTTTGAGACAATAAGTAGAATACAAATTAGCTCTCTTTTGTTTCTACACAAAAGTTGTAATAAAGGTACAAATATAGAAATGAAAAGAATAGGCCTATATGTACGTCGGTGGATGTATATTTTGGGCAATATATTTGGTCAAAAAGGTGTATAATACTTATAAAAAATAAATAGGGATCAGGGCTGAGTCCAGGCAAGACAAGATACGTGTCAAAGCACACGTCCAAGTTTCTCGTGTACAATGTCATGGAGTCCTCCAGACGGTGACATTTTAAAATATACATACTATTTTAATATTTATTGGTCTCTTTATAATTTATTTTCTCTTTCAAACCTGTCATGTCATTTCAACTACGACACGTATGATTTATTCAGTCACGTTTTGTTACACACTTTCATACTTAGCTAAACTGTAAGCAAGGAAATAGTATTGGAGGTTTAGTTACATAATATCGAATATAATATCAAAATATATTTACTATTCTATATATATTAGCTGCAAACTGTCTACAAAAACGTTCATTAAATGTTTGGACTCCGTATGATGGTCAATCAACTTCATACACTGTACGTATTGTTTTGATCCGAAACGTATTTATTTTTTTGAATTTTAAGGAATTCAGGGTTTTCCCAAAGGCTTTCTAGGCCCAAGGGACTAATCCCCCTGGCGCTGACGAGCTCCATGTAATAATGCCCCAGTGACCCGGGAGAATTGTTTGCAGCGTGAGGCTTCGAACCCGGGCGTATTGGCACCATGGGCACCTCAACCACGAAATTCTAACCACTCGCCCAACTCAGTCGGGTTGAAACGTATTTATTAATCACGACCTATCTTCAGGGAATGCATTAGTTTAATCACGATGCATCGCTGTCCACACGGTTGGGTACGTACTTGCGTGGCATTTGCTGGCAAGTGGCAGTGAAGTTTCTTGTTTGATATTGTTTGTTCGATTCATGTCTTTCCCAAGATGCATGTTTCTTCTATAGGTTTGAAGAATAATAAATATTTTAAAGGTTCGTTATCGTTTTCTTAATAATTTAAATTGATAGACGAATAATAGAGATATGATTCGTTGTTTTAACCACAAAAAAGGATAGAGAAAAAGATAAGATTCTTTGTTTGAAGTACTGTTGTGCGACTGCTCCACGAAATTTTTTAACGTTTACTCCGTACGCTTTATATAACCTAAAATTATGTATTATAATTAATAATTCCAAAGATGCGTTAGAAAATTGTTTAAATTGTTGTCAAACTAGAGAATAGAATCTATGTTTCTGTATTATTCATAAAAAGATCCTTTTATATATAAAAAATTACACCGTCATAGAATAATAGAAAGATTAAAAAAAAATACAAATATGGAAAGAGTACAAATCATAATCTAATAAGAAAAATGCAAGATACCGATTCTCTCTCTCTCTCTCTCTCCTCACGGTCGACTCTCTCTATCTCTAGCATTGGACCGGTTCTGAACCGGACCGGTTATAGACATCCCCAATATGATTTATAACACTCTCCCTTGGATGTCATAACCATACAGAGATTGTAATACGCTTTAGATGTTGCCTCATTAAAACCCTACCAGGAAAACCCAGTGGGACAAAACCAGGGTGAAGGAAAAAGAGTACAACACGTATTACTCTCCCCTGTTCTGAACAACTCGCGGTTGGCCTCATGAACAACCAAGATCTCTGAATGGTTTGAAGATGTGGTCGCGATCGTCTGCTTCATGGAACGCCATGATATGGCTGTTCCACCATGTGTGAAAACATAGCCTGTCTGTGATCGAGCATTGTGTGGATCCGAAAAATAACTTGCATAAGCAAAATCAACTAAATCTTCTTTGTTTTGGTTAGTATAAAATAAACTCAAGTCTTTCGTTCCTTGCAGGTAACAAAGAATATATTTAATCATGTCCCAGTGCCTTTGGGTTGGACAAGAGCTAAATCTAGACAATAGATTCACAGCAAAACATATATCTGGTCGTGTGTGACTAGCCAGATACATCAAAGCTCCTATGGCACTGAGATATAACACTTTGGGACCAAGGGCATCTTCATCGTCCATCTTAAGACGGAATGGATCAGTGTCCAGGCCGAGAAACCTCACGACCATGGGGCTAGATAAGGGGTGAGACTCGGCCATATTGAATCTCTTGAGTACTTTTTCTGTATATGTCATTTGATGCACAAGGATTCCATCTCTTATGTACTCAAGCTATAATCCCAAACAAAACTTTGTTTTTTTTTCAAGATCTTTCATCTCAAATTCTTTCTTAAGATATTCAACTGTTTGGGAAATCTCTCCAGAGGTTCCTAGGATATTTAAATCATCAACATACACTGCTATAATCACAAAGCCCTGATCGAATTTCTTTATAAAGATACAAGGGCTTATCAGATCATTCTTGTATCATTCTCTCTCTAGGTACTCACTTAACCTATTGTACCACATTCGGCCTGATTGTTTCAATCCATAAAGTGACTTATTCAACTTTATACAGTGTTGTTCTCGAGTACTCGATTTATTTTTCAACTCTATACCCTCTGGTACTTTCATATAAATCTCATTATCCAATGGCCCATATAAGTATGCAGTTACAACATTCATTAACCGCAAGTCTAATTTTTCTCTTATAGCCAGACTTATCAGGAATCTAAAAGTAGTAGCATCCACCACATGGGAGTATGTTTCCTCATAATCGATTCTTGGTCTCTGTGAGAATCCTTGTGCAACAAGCCATGCTTTATATCTCACTACTTCACCATGTTCATTTATTTTCCTCACAAAGACCCATTTGTATCCAACTGGTTTAACATCATAGGGTGTTCGGATTATAGGACCGAAGACACCTATTTTCTTTAATGAATTTAACTCCACGTTTATAGCTTCTTTCCATTTGATCCAATCTGATCGTTGAGTGCACTCATAAATAGACGTGGGTTCATGATCCTCGTTTAAATCCATAAGTTCAAGTGCTACCTTGTATGCAAATATATCATCAATGTCAACATTCTTTCTGTTCCATTGTATCCCAGACAAGACATAATTTATTAAAATCTCATTATTATCAGGACCATCAGTACCTTGAATCTTGGCGTCCCAAGAATCAGGATTAGATACCTCAGGGCCGCCCGCATCTAAGAGTTTATGATCGGCCGCGATCGCTATTAGGGTTTTTGGATCGGCCGCGACTAAGTCCTGGGATTTAGGAATGGCTGCGGTCGTGTCTAGGGTTTCAACAACCTCGGTTTCATTCTTTACATCTTTCTTAGTTTTCCGAGGGTCTTATCTTTGGTACGTATTGGTCTACCACGTTTCAAACGTTGTCTAGACTCTGTAGCAACTTGATTGTGTCCCTCTTGAACATCAATTCTGATTGGTGCATTAGCAGCTGTCATATATGACTTAGTCACTCTTTTCGGGTCAGCAAAGGAATCTGGCAATTGATTAGCTACCATTTGTAAATGTATAATCTTTTGGACTTCTAAATCACATTCCTGAGTCCGAGGATCTTGCCAAGATAAGGATGTTTGATTCCATGTAATCTTTTTTTCTACCAGCTTATTGCTCTCCCCCTAATGTTGGATGTTCGGATTCATCAAAGTGACAATCCGCATACCTGGCCTTAAATAAATCACCCGCAGTTGGCTCAAGGTATTTTATAATCGTGG